>NW_020290475.1:0-82273 GCF_003184545.1 Aspergillus heteromorphus CBS 117.55 | reverse complement strand
TAATTTTTATATAATTTTATTATATTTTTATATGCTTTTGATAGCCAATTAGCTATAAATATAAATAAAAAGATCTCTTAGTTTTTAATTAGTTTTTTAATAAGTTTTAATTAAGTTAAATTAGCTTTTAATTTTTTTTTAATCTTTGATTTTTTTTATTATTTTTTTATCTTTCTCTTATCTTTCTTTTATCTTTATCTCACTTTTATCTTACTTTTATACTTAATTTATATAAAAAAATAAGAGTTCAGTAAAGTCTTTTTAAGAAATTAAAGAAAAGTTCTTACTTAGTTATCTGATCTCTAATTCTTCTTATTTTTTTACTTCTCTTATCTTTCTCTTACTTTTATCTCACTTTTGCACCAAATTTGTATAAGAAAGTGAAAGTTCAATAAAGTCTTCTTAAGAAAAGTTCTTAATATTTAATATAACTTTCTCTATATTAGATATTATAATAATAATATTTTTATAAATCTTATAATTATTTTTTATCTTTATAAGATTTATTTTAAATATTATAATCTTTTTTAATCAGATATTACTATTATTTAATTATTTTATAAAAGTTTTTATAAATATTATTAATTACTTTATAATTTTATTAATATTATAAATATTAGATTTACTTCTATATCTATATTAATTAAAATATTAATTTTTTAAATAAATTACTCTTATTCTATATAAATAATTATTTTTATTAATTTAGAATAAAATATATTATAAAAAATATATTTATTAGATTTTTATAATTTATTCAGGCTATAAATTATTTTTTAAGGTTTTTATTTTTATATTAATAATAGTTCTTTATTATATAATCTTATTTACTACGGTTAAAATATTTTTTTTTCTTATAAGTACTGATATAGAATCTTATAGAATAAATATTTTTAATATATTTAATTATAAAATATCTTTTTATAGAAATCTTTTATAATAGCTCTAGTCTCTAGTTATTAAATTATTTTATTAAATTTATAAATAATAAAAATCTTCTTTTTTATATATAATCAGTCTTCTTATTTTATGAATTAATATTTAATCTTAATTTTATAAGTAGTATAATTAGATTTTACTTAATAATAAAAAGATTTAGCTATTTATAGATTTTTTATTTTATATTTTATAAAAATAATTTAAAGAATAAATATAATTATATAGTATTAAATTTCTATATTTTATAATCTAGCTTTGTTTTTATCTTTTTTTAATATTATAGATATATAAAGTTCTTTTTTTTTATAAAGAATTATTCTTAGAATTTATAATTATATCTTTTATCTATAATTCTTCGGATTATATAATTATATCTTAAGAAATTTATAAAAGTCTGTTTGATTATTCTTTTAGAAAAGCTTTATAATTTTATTTTCTTATAAATTATTAACTATATAATTTGAATAGATTATTATAACTTATACTTATTAGTTTTTATCTTAGTTATTAGTTTTTATAATAGACTTTGACTAAGTAATAAATAATTAAAAAATAAGATAATTATAAATATTATAATATTTGCTATTCTATATAGAATATATATATATATTAATTTTTTTTAATTTTATAAATAAGATATTAGGATTACTTAGAGATTTATAAATCTTTTTATTATTTATAAAAATTTTAAGTCTCTGCTTTAGTTCTATAATTTAGTAAAATATATTTAATTATTTATAAAGATTTTTAGAAAATAATAGAATTATATTTATTTTAATTATTATTTTTATAATAGCTTTATAATTAGTCTTTAAAAAATTAAAAGAATTCTTATAAAATATAGCATCTAATATTTTATATAAATATAATTTTAATAGATTATCTTGCGGGTTTTAAATAATAAGATTATAAAAAATATATATAAAATAATATAAAAAAATATATTTATTATAAAATTAAAATAATATTTATATTACTTAAAGTCTTATTATTACTCTTCTATCTAGCTGTTTTTATAAACAGATATATTTATAAAAATTTTATAGATTATATACTATACTAGTATAATTATTTTATAAGAGACTATCTCTGCAGTATAAGTATTTCTTATAATATAGTATATTATAAGGGTTATAAGGATTACTATTCTTATAATTTATAATCAATCTTATTATATTACTGCTCTTTAATATAATAATATATTATTTATTATTATTTTTATATCTTAGAAATATTTCTTTAGATATATAATTTTTAAGCTTATTTATATTCTTATAATAATACAGCACTTTATATCTTTAAGTTTATAAATATTTAATATCAGATAAATAATTAAATTAAAATTTAAATAGAATCTTCAATTTTTTATAAATCTTTTTTAAATTTTTTCTAATAATTATATACTTTTTCAGATAGTCAGCTGTATTTACAGCTTATTTTTAATATATTTAATTACTCTTTAACTTAATTAATAGAATATATATAATCTTTAGAATAATTTAGTTAAATTATTTAATAATACTGTTTTAGATTAGTATCTCTGCTTTAATAAATTTAAACTTAATATTTTTAAATTAATCTTAAAGAATTAAGATTATAAACTTCTTTATATTATTACTCTAAATTATTATAAGTATCTTCTTTATTTATTATTTTATATATTAAAATCAGATATCTAACTATTTCTAGATATCTGCAGATTTTTAGAATTTTATAATATATATTTATAAAAAGCAGCTATAATTATTAATTAAAAAAATAATATTTTGTTTCTATTATTTCTTTATAATTCGGGTCTTAGAAGTCTATATAAATATATTTGCGAAATTAGATTATATATAAAATAAAGATATAACTCTGTTTCTTAATTTATTTTATATAGATATAGATTTTATATTTATTCTTAAGTAGTTAATCTTTTTTTTTTTAAAATTATAGATTTTTAATATCTAGATAAATTATATATTTATTAAAACAGTGTTTCTTAAGATATTTAAAATACTAATATATTAAACTTTATTTCTCTGCTTTAATTATATCTTTAGAGACTACTAAATATATATAATACTTAATTTCTTTAAATTTATAATTAAAACTATTAAATATCTTATTATATTAAGATATATTAATTTTTTTAATCTTTAATTCTTTATAATTATTTTATTATTCTTCAAAATCTGATAGCTATATTTAAATTCTTGAGATTTATATTTATTAATATAAAGTATCTTTAGAGAGAGAAGATTATTTACTAGATCTAAAATATATATAATATTTTTTATTCTTATTATAAAATTATTTAAAAACTTAAATTTAATTATTCTATAATTTTTAATTAATAATTTATAATTATTAATTATTATAAGAGTCTTTTTTTATATAAAGTTTAATAAAATAAAAAGTTTTTTTTTTCTATTATATAGCAGATTACTTTACTATTAAAATATTATTAATTAAATTAATTAGAATTATAAAACTTTATATTAATATTCTTTATTAATCTTATTCTAATATTAGAATTACTAAAAATAATATTAATTTATTTAATATAATAATATATTTATCTAGAGAGTTAGATACTTGCTTTATTAGTATTCTTATTATTATAATCTTAATTTAATTTTTTTTAAATCAATAATCAGTAAATTATCTCTTATATTTAATAAATTATTTTTTATTAAAATATTTCTTTTTTTTTTAATCTTATTTTGTAAGTTATTAGAATATTAATCTTTTTTTTATAATTAAAGCAGATTATAATTTTCTTTTTAAAATTAGATATTTTAAATCTCTTCTTTTTACTGATATTTTTTATTATATTATTATAATTATTTATATAATTTATAAGATAATCTAGAATTAGAAAAATATTTAAACTGATTAATATATTTCTAAAATTAATATATTTATTTAATATATCATTAAGATATTATATAATAAATAGATTATTAAGATTTAATATTTTTTTTTATAAATATTAATTTATTATTAATATAGTTCTCTAAATTTAAGAAATATTTTCTTTTTAATATAATTAAACTTGTTTTAATTAATTAGCTTTAATAGTTATTATAACTTTAAGATCTTAAAAAAATTTATATAAACTTTTTATAAATATTATTATATTTTTTTAGTATATTTAAAAATTTTTAATAATTAAGATTATATTCTTATTAAATTTTATCTAAATTATTATTTTAATCTTTATATTAATTTTTTTATTATTTAATATTTAATATAATAAGTTTATTCAGAATCTTTTTAAAGATTTTATTATAAAATTTAATTATTTGGTCAGATAAATTATAACTATAATTATAATTTTATTAAATAAAATTAATATTAAATAGTTTTTTTAGAGTGGCTAATGGTCAGGTCAGGTCAGGTTAATTAGAATTTTTATACCTAACCGCCAGGTTATAATTAGATTAAGAAAATTTTTATATCTAATCGCGGTATAGTTAAAAACCGGGCAGTTAATTATCTTAATTATTTTTAATATTAAGATCTATCTGTTATATTTTTTTAAGCTCTAGTATAATTAAGATATATCTAGATTAAATAATTATTAATCTAATTATCTTTATTATTATTTAAAAATATATAAAAAGAAGCTTTTTAGATTAAAAAAATATAACTAAGAAAGAAATTAGTATCTTTTTTATTATTATTTATTAGAAATAATAAGAAAATCCTAATTATATTAATAAAATTCAGCTTTTTATAAAGTTATTATTTTTATAGTAAAAAATATATATAAATATATATAATTACTGCTTTGTTTTAGCTGTATATTTTAATTATATTATAAAATATTAAAAAAACTATATATTAATTATTAATTAAAATACTAAGAATAAATATATTATTTTTATTTTATTATTTTTTCTGAATTAGATTATTTTTAGATTTATAAATAAGATATAGCTTAAAGAGCTATTAATAGAATTAGAAACTAATAGATAATTAAGAAGATTACAGATAATTAGATTATTAGAATAGAGTAGATTAAACAGATTAAATAGATTAAATAAATTAAATAGATTAAATAAATAAAATAAATAAATAAAATATACTAGATCTGTATTATAATATTACAGCTCTTATAAAAGATTTTATAAAAATTTTTTATAGATTTTTTTTATAAATATTTATTTTTTATCTTAATTTATTATATTTTAAGCAGCTCTATTTAAAAGAAGAGATTATTTTATAATTTTAAGTTTCAGATATAAATTTCTGCTTATTAAATTTACTAAAAAAAATAAAATATAGCAGATATCTCAGCTATATATTAAAATATAATAAATTATATTTATATAAAGTTATATTTTAAAATAAAATAAACTATCTTTATAGAGTTTTCTGTTTCTATTTTTCTATATTTATTATTTATAAAATAGTTTTAGAATTATAAGTTAATTATAATTATCTAATTTATTTTTAAAAAATATTATTAAGTTTTTTTCTTCTGTTTTTCAGATCTTTATAAATTATAATAATATTTAAATTAAGATAAGCTTTTTAAGTCAAATCTTTTCTTTTTTTCTAAATTTTAAGATTATATATATTATAAGAAATTAAAAGATTATTTTATATCTAGCTCTTTAAAAAAAGCTTTCTATTTTTTAAAATTAATAATAAAAGATAATCTTTTCTAAAAACTATATATAAGCTAAAAAACTACTATTTTATTTTAATTAAAAAAAATTATTAATAATATAGAATAGCTTTTAGAAAGATATATTATTTTTTAATAAAATCTTTTATATCTACTATATTATATATCTTTATATCTTATAATATTTAAGAATTAAAAACTTAGAAACTAGTTTTATAAATTATTATCTCTATAAGAGTTATAAGAAGAAATTATTATTAGTTATATTTAAATAAATAATTAGTCAGATACTAAGTAAAGAGTTATTATAGATATTTATTTATTTTTTTAAAATAAATCTTTTTTAATTATTATTTTTCTCTAGATCTCTATAATTTATAATAAATAGAATTTTTAGAATTAAGTTTTATATTTTATAATTATTTATTATCTACTATTCTGAATTGTTGAGTATATTTAATTTAAATAGATAATTAATCTTATTATTTTATCTTTTTATTAAAAATCAAGTTCTTTTAATTAAATATAGATTAAAGAATATTTTATAGAACTATCTAAAGAGATATATATATAATTATTATTAAAGTTTTTAAATATTAGATAAATATTAATTATAATAGACTATTAAATCAGCTCTGATTAGAAAATATTTCTTAATTTAATTAAATATTTCTTAATAAAAGATATAAATTATTATAAGATTTTGCTAGATTTCTAATTAATATCTAGATCTTATACTAATAAAAATCTAGCTATAATTATTTTATTAGTCTTATATAAATATAATTTTATTTATTAATTATTAGATATAATAATTAATAATACTAGTAATAATAATATAATATTTAATATAATCTTAGCTAAACTTTAAACTTAACTTAGTCAGAGTACTTAGTTTTATAATATTTTAATTAATTTTAATTTTTTAAAGATTATTTAAAGCTAGTATTATATTCTTTATTTTATTTATATAATTTAGCTTGTAATTAATACTCTTCTGCAGAAACTTCGGATTAAGATTTTAAATAATATTATTAAATATATATAAAAAAATAATAATAGAAGTCTTGAAGTTTTTTTTAGTATTTTAAAAATTTTTAAGAAAATATATTTTAGAAACTGTCTATAAAAGACTAATATAGAATCTTTTTTTATAAAAAGTTTCTAGAAGTTTTTTATCAGCTAGTTTATTATATTAATTTTTAATTATAAATTTAAAAAATTATATAATTTATAAATATAAGTTTTTAATATTATAAGAAGTTCTTGCTTATTTAATAATTTAAATCTAGCTTAATTTATTATCTTTTTCTAAATTATAAAACCCGCTAGAACTTAATTTATTTTATAATTTATTAAATATTTAAATTTTATTAAGTAATTAAAAGTTTTATTCAGTACTGCGAGTATAATAATATTAATTATCTTTATTTTATTATAATAAAATAAAAATAAATAGAATATCTTCTTAAGTTTTTATATTTTTTTTTTCTTTTTATTTTCTATCTTTCTGAGAACAGTGGGTCTATTATTTATAAGATTTATAATATTTATAATAATCTCTTTAATTATCTGAATTACTTAATTAATAGACTGGAAAGAAAGTAGATACTCTAAAAAAAAAAATTCTTAAAAATTTATATAATATATATCAGAAGCTTTAAAAATATTATTATTATATTTATTAGACAGAAGACTATATTTATATAATTATAATTATTCTAGACTTAATATTAAAGCTTAAAAAGTTTAAGAAAGATATATAACTAAATAAAAATATTAATTAATATTATAAATATTAAACTATCTTTAAGAAGATATTCTTTTTTTATTTTAGTTAAAATCTAATAATTAATATATTATTAATAGTCTTTAAGTTACTATCAGATCTAAATAAGATCTTTTATAATATTTTTAAATATTAAAGATTTTTATCCGCAGTTAAGATATATAAAGAACTTAAGATATATCTAGATATTAAAAATATATAGCTTTTTAAAATATCTTTAATTAAATTAATATAATTTCAGATATTATAAAATATATTAATATTCTTATTTATTAAAAGTCTTGCTATAATTAGTTTTTTATTTTTTATTAAATAACTAGAGATTTTCTCTTGATTATAATTAATAATATTAATATTAAATATCTTTTTAATAGTTCTTAAGATATCTGTTACTATTATTAGAGTTATCTTAATTCTAATATAATTAAAACAGTTATACTTTAAATATATATTAATTATTTTATTATAAATAAGAAATATCAGAATATACTTGATAATTTTAATTTAGATTTAATTATTTTTATATTTAAAAAATAAAAAAAAAATAAAATAATTACTATCTTCTATATTAATAAAAATAAAAATATAAATAATCTTAAAGATAATCCAGAGAATAGATTATTATTAAAATTAAAAAAACTAGTCTTATCTAAGTTTTTAATTATTATATATACTTAGATAAAGATAGAGATCTGATCTTTATAATTTTTATAATATTATAATTATTATTTCAGATAATATAAAAAATAAATATTTTATATCTTTTCTTATTTTTTTTATATTAGATTTTATAAAAGTCTTTTTCAGAGTATAATATATCTTTTAATATAATTAATTAAGTAGATTAAGCAGTAGACTATATCTAAAAAATATTATTATATTTATACTATAATTAAATATATATTATACTTTATATATTATTTATATAAAAAGAATATATATATTATAAATTAATCTGCGGTTATTAATTTATCTGCTATATTTAATCTTTCTAATTAATAGATATAAATAGTTATAGTAATAATTATATCTTAATCTGATCTTAACTATATAATTAAAAATTTTTTATATCTTAATCTGATCGCCAGGTTATGGCCAGATTAAGATTAAGATATAACAGTCAGGTTAAGCCACTCTAAGTTTTTTTAATTAATTTATTAATCTTAAACCTTTTTATTTAAATATTAGAATCTATAATTAATCCTTTTATTACTAGCTTAAGTTTTATAACTAGAATATTTTAATAATTTAAGATTAATTATTAAAAATATAGTACTTAATAATATTTAAAAAATTAAATTAAAAATTAAATATATAAATAAAAAAGATTAAATAATTTATATAAAATATTAAGCTAATATAAATCTTTTAAAATATAGAATTTAAAATAATTTAATAAATTAATAAAATTAAACTTATAATTAATAAAATAAATTCTTAGAAATATAAAAGTTTTTAGACATTTTACTTATATATAATCTAAGATATAAATATAGATTACTAATAAAAAATAAGAAAAATATTTTTTAAAATTATAATATTAATATTCTAAGTATTTAAGAATTTCTATTTAATACTTCTTAATAGATTTTTTTAAATATTTATCAGAATATATACTTACTCAGTCAAAGAATAACTATATTTTATATTTAGTAAGCCGGAGATAAAACAATCTTTTATCTATAAATCTAGTTGCATCATATTATCTTCTGCTCTATTCCTATTCTATCCGTGCGCCAAACATCCAGATATTTCTATTGCGGGCTTTGTACTAGATCTTTCGAGAGCAGAACTGGTTTTCAGCAGTATGACACCGCTGTGTATAGCTGATGTACTAATTATAGATAATTATTCCAATTATCTGAAAAAGCTCGAAAACACCGCCTGAGCAGATATGATAGATTCTAATAAAAAGAGAATCTGTTTATTATACTTGACACAGAAGATATATCTGCTTCGTGGCATGAATGGCGCATGCTTATCACTATAGTGCTTCTGAAAATTGAAATATACAGATCCTTCTGTAAAGAGTGTATGGCCAGCTGATAGCAGCACCCCTGTGGAGCAAGAAGGATCGATAGGTTAGTCCCAGCTCATGGGTCAGCCCCCAAGGCGCAGTGTTGGACAACTGAGAAGATAGATACCCGCAGTATAGTATCTGTTTAGCCGCATGCAATCATATAGTAAAGACCAATTTCTTGCTATCAAAGTCGCCGTGCTCACGATTATGATATCTTGTTGCCTTGGGATAATAGATCATACTGGAAGACCATAGCAATGCGGGAGCTGCTTCTTCGCGTACTGGCGTCTTATAGTAAGTACGCTTGTCATAACACACAAGCTAGGTCTTTCTCGCGCTGTTATTCGTATATTGGATAATACTAACTCAGCAGATAGTGACTGATATAATTTAGATTAAAAAGCATAGAACGCGAATATTTCTTAGTCAGTATCTCAAGATATTTTTTAATAATTCTCTACAGGTTTAATAATACTGGTTTTCTCTTGCTGCTAATAAAGCTGGGCTGTAACTAATATAAAGATCTTCTTCTAAAGTTGCAACTTCACTGCGCTGTTTATTATTCTGTAATTTATTGCTCAACTTCTATATATATTCTCTTCAGAGAAGACAGTGGTCGCTGTTTTTCTATATATCATGGAAGAAAAGAGCACTGTTTGAAAGCAGGCTTCTAATACTTATCTGATCACAAGATTCTTTTGCTCTGTTGGCTAAGGATTCTGATATATTATATTATTTTTATCTATTATCAAAATGCATCAGATCTTTTTGTCAGAAGATATTATGATTGATTGCTGAAGTTTCTAAACAGTGAGACAATAATTTTATAGACATAAGAGTGGCAGGAGCGTAGAGCAAGTGCTAGCAAGTGAAGAACAGAGCTCAGACCGCCCTTTAACCCCTTCAGGTGCGCGCTATTGCCCTGATAGAATACGCTAGAGGCTGTTACTGCTGCATTGGGTATTATCCAGCTTCCCCGATAGGCATTGGGTTCCCCGAGAGAGACAGTAGCTGATACTAGCTGGTCGCTATTTGCGAATTAACATATTGCCATTGTCCATATCTTCCACCATTGATCAGAGGCAATGTCTATATATTGGTCCAATGCATTGCATTCTTATCAGATCGCTTCGGGAATACGGGAAGACCCCTGAGAACGTAATATACCTACATTCATTCCAAATTGGTTAGCCCGAATTGGCCTCATCTTTGGATTTCGCTGGGATGATTCAACGCCCATTGCCTAAACGACTGACAGCATAAGAGGACCATCCTGGTGGATCGGTTCCTATAAATATTCTGACATCTAGATCCCATTCCGTTGATAGCATGTTTGCTGGATTTGGCCGATGTCTCTTCCCGTGGATCTTCTCATGATGACGTCACATGCGACCGTAGTTTATCTCTAATCGCTCCACCGACCACCTCCTTGCCCATCAGCTCGGTCCCAGACACCGCGTTGGACGTGGGATTTGGTCGGGCAAAACTACATGTGCTCGTCAGTGGGCATCGAGTATCTCCATCAAGAGCTCACCACCGCAGAAGCGATCCAGATCTGCGAACGGTTCCAGGGAACCGCATGGCGGCCGGGCCGCCAGGTGATGTGGAGCGGTGTACCCCGTGCCATCGTTCAGCAATGGGCAGACGCACACGGGATGCAGACGCTAACCACGGCGATGGGCCCTCTCATGGTCCATGATCATCCGCAATGTCGGCATCTCCATAAATCGAAGCAAGGCTGGAGCAGATATATGCACGGCGCATCGGCTCTTTTTGCCTCTCATATTGCACAATACGGGGGAACAGTCACAGTCGTGACACCTCCACCTCCCGAAAGATTCAACCCGCATGGAGGGACAAACTACCAAGCAATCGAAGAGCCAATTTTGAAGGGGGAAAGAGGACCTTACTGCGTCAAGAAGATCGAACTGGTGCATCCCACTGTGCCTGGAGCAGAAGAATTCTGCTATGAGATATGGCCTGAGGACGAGACCGACTCTTGGACTGCGAAGTTCGCCAAAGCTAGCAAGTCCGCTCCACATCCTCAATGGAGGCATCCCAAACCAAAACGGGCAAGGCTATAGGATTCATAAGATGTGGAGCGTCCCGATATCAATCCAAGATTTGACTACCACATTACCCTACAGGAGAAGGTTTCCTACGCGTGCCTGAGGAAGCAAGTTCAGGTTTCAAAAACAATTCATTTGTCAGCTATCTGGCTGGGTTGGAGGGTGGCTCAGATTGCCGTCGGATGGAGGAAAATCACGCTAGAGGGACTCCAACTGAATGTATCACCGTATGTTTGGTGAAGATGTCCTCAAACTGAACACCGATGAGTGTCATCGACATGTTGATGAAAAGTGAGTTTTGTGATCTTGCAGCAAATGTCCGGCGAGGCTCCTGCCAGTAAAATTGTTCCACAAAAGTTGCAATCCAACTCTAATAACTTGCGTGAATCCAGCATCTGTGCTCTGGGTTAGCTGTAGAATAGAGAATCCTTTGTATTACTCACCACAGCTACAAATGAATCATTTCTGGAACCTGAGGAAAAAGATACCTGCTGCTGGGGTGGCAAAGTCACTGTTGGCGCTGAAGCGGGAACGCGTGCGCCAAGAACCAACATGTGACATGCTGTCGTACGATGTGCTGCTCCCGGTCGGATCCACAGTCTGTCATATTCTATGGCTCGGAGGGGATCTGCGCCGGCGACCTTGGCTGCCAGGCTGCCCCACCTGGTCATAACTGATATGATGCAATTGGCTACTACAGCTTACTAAGGATGGAATATGATTATTCCATCTCTGGCTGAGTAAGTGTATATTCTGATAATTATTAAAAGAATCTGCCAGATAATTATTAGCTAAAAGAGATTAAGTATTTTATTATTATTATAAGATACATCCCAGAGCTATCTGACTCAGCTAGTATATCTTATTAGACTGATATCTGCTGAGTTATATATATAGAGTGGCTAACAGCCAGATCAGGTCAGATTAATTGGAATTTTTATATCTAACCACCAGATTATAATCAGATTAAGAAAATTTTTATATCTGACCGCGGTATAGCTAAAAACCGGGCGGTTAATTATCTTAATTATTCTTAATATTAAGATTTATTTACTATATCTTTTTAAGCTCTAGTATAATTAAGATATACTCAGATTAAATAATTATTAATCTGATTATCTTTATTATTATCTAAAAGTATATAAAAAGAAGCTTTTTAGATTAAAAAAATATAACTGAGAAAGAAATTAGTATCTTTTTTATTATTATTTATTAAAAATAATAAAAAAATTCTAGTTATATTAATAAAATTTAGTTTTTTATAAAATTATTATTCTTATAATAAAAAATATATATAAAAATATATAATTACCGCTCTATTTTAGCTGTATATTTTAATTATATTATAAAACACTAAAAAAATTATATATTAATTATTAATTAGAATACTAAGAATAAATATACTATTTCTATTCTATTATTTTTTCTAAATCAGATTATTCTTAGATTTATAGATAAGATATAGCTCGAAGAGCTATTAATAAAATCAGAAACTAGCAGGCAGTTAAAAAGATTATAAATAGTTAAATTATTAGAATAAAACAGATTAAATAAATTAAATAGATTAAATAGATTAAACAGATTAAATAAATAGAATAAATAAATAGAATATATTAGATCTATATTATAATATTATAGCTTTTATAAAAGATTCTATAAAAATCTTTTATAAATCTTTTTTATAAATATCTATTTTTTATTCTAGTCTATTATATCTTAAGCAGCTCTATTTAAAAGAAAGAATTATTTTATAACTCTAGACTTCAGATATAAATTTCTGATTACTAAATTTATTAAAATAAATAAAATATAACAGATATCTTAGCTATATATTAAAATATAATAAATTATATTTATATAAAGTTATATCTTAAAATAAAATAAACTATCTTTATAAAGTTTTCTATTTTTATTTTTTTATATTTATTATTTACAGAACAGCTTCAGAATTATAAATTAATTATAATTATCTAATTTATTTTTAAAGAATATTATTAAGTCTTCTTCTTCTATTTCTCAGATCTTTATAAATTATAATAATATTTAAACTAAGATAAGCTTTTTAAGTTAGATCTTTTCTTCTCTCTTAAATCTCAAGATTATATATATTACAAAGAATCGGAAGATTATCTTATATCCAGCTTTTATTAAAATATATAAAGAACTTAAAATATATCTAGATATTAAAGATATATAGTTTCTTAAGATATCTTTAATTAAACTAATATAATTCCAGATACTATAGAATATATTAATATTCTTATTTATTAAAAATTCTACTATAATTAGTTTTCTATTCTTTATTAAATAACTAGAGATTTTCTCTTGATTATAATTAATAATATTAGTATTAAATATCTTTTTAATAATTTTTAAGATATCTATTACTATTATCAAAGCTGTCTTAATTTTAATATAATTAAAGCAGTTATACTTTAAATATATATTAATTATTTTATTATAAGTAAGAAGTATTAGAATATACTTAATAATCTTAATTTAGATTTAATTATTTTTATATTTAAGAAGTAAGAGAAGAATAAGATAATTATTATTTTTTATATTAATAAAAATAAGAATATAGATAATCTTGAAGATAACTCAGAGAATAAATTATTATTAGAATTAAAAAAACTAGTCTTATCTAAGTCTTTAATTATTATATATACTTAGATAAAAATAGAGATCTGATCTTTATAATTTCTATATTATTATAATTATTATTTTAAATAATATAAAGAATAAATATTTTATATTTTTTCTTATTTCTTTTATACTAGATTCTATAAAAGCCTTTTTCAGAGTATAGTATATCTCTTAAGATAATTAATTAAATAAATTAAGCAATAGATTATATCTAAAGAATATTACTATATTTATACTATAATTAAATATATATTATACTTTATATATTATTTATATAAGAAGAATATATATATTATAAATTAATCTATAGTTATTAATCTATCTACTATATCTGATCTTTCTGACCGGCAGATATAAATAATTATAATAATAATTATATCTTAATCTGATCTTAACTATATAGTTAAAAATTTTTTATATCTTAATCTGACCGCTAGATTATGGCCAGATTAAGGTTAAGATATAACAGTCAGGTTAAGCCACTCTATATATATATATATAAAACTATTAAATTCTTAAGAATTTTTTTTTAGATATCAGTTATTTTTTTTATATATAGACTTGATTTTGTATAGCTTATAAATTCTACTCTTAATATTAAAAATAATTTATAAAAAAAAACATTATAGTTCAGCAATCAGCTATATATTAATTAGACTAGATTGATTAGAATACTGCAGTTTAATAATTAGCTATATATTAATTAAAATAGATTAATAATTTATAAAAAGATATTATAGATCAGTAATTAACTATATATAAAAAAAATAATAAAAGATCTAATATAAATATAATATCTTATTAGTTTAATATATAGATTAAAAAAAGCAGAATTATTAATAATAAAATAATAGAATTATTATAAAATATAATAATAAAATAAATAAAAGTAATTTAATTAATATATTAATAAATTATAAAATATTATAAATATTTAGATAATAGATAGAATTACTATCTTAGCAGAAAATATTACTAAGACTCTTATAAATAATTATTTAATTATATAATTAAGATCTCTCTATTTAAAAGTCAAAGTCTTTAATAAAAATAATAAATATTATTCTAATTTTAAGATATACTTATACTTTAAATTTATAATAAATATTGATGTATATTCTGATAATACTATTAAAATAGTTTATATATTTATATACTTAAAAGAAAATATAGTAAAAAAAATCTTATTTTAATATTAAAATCTAAGCAGCAAAGCTATTTATATTAATATTATTATTAAGCTAAATAAAGTCTATAAAAATAAGAATTAAAAAATAAAGATATTAAATAAGTTATATTTATATTATTAAGATAATTAAAAATTCAAAAGGTTCTTGAAGAACTTTAATATTATATTTATATAAATTAATAATATTATAAAGAATAATAGTCTGAAAAGTACTATTCTAAAAAATATTCTTGACTATATTTTTTAATAAATAATTATTAGTTTATAGACGAGCTTTATTTATAAAAAATATTATAATTAACTGCGGCGGTATAATTATAATATAAAAAAAATTATTCTAAAAAAAAGATTTTAGAGATAGAACTATTATCAGTCTATATTAATTATTAACTTATTTAATATTATAAACTAAGAATATCCTACTATAGCTATAAATTATTAAGGATTAGCTTAAAATAAAAAAATATATAAATAAAATTCTTTTTTAATAAAATAAATAATCGCCCAGGAGCTCCAGAGAATAAAAAAAATAAATATTTATTTTTATTATAAAAAATAAGAATATCTAATACAAAAATATAATTAAGAATTTATTATCTAACTAATTATATAAACCATGCTTATAGTCTAAGAAGAGAATCAGTCTAAGAAGATCTTAGATAATTATAAGAATTATTAGAAAAAAGAATAATCTTTATATAAAATTATAAACAGAGATATTTAAATAGAATAGTTAATCTAAATTAGAAAATTTTTAAAAAATAATATATAAATATCAGACTCTTACTTCTAGAAACTATTTTAAATTAAATAATTAATGTTTAAATAATAATAAATACTGAATAGTTAGTCTATAAAATTATTAATTAAAAATTTATATAAAAATAAAGTTTGAAACTAATTTTTATTATATCTATTTTAGTAGTTAGAATTAATAAGAAGAAGA
The DNA here is from genome assembly GCF_003184545.1 of Aspergillus heteromorphus CBS 117.55. Classification (NCBI taxonomy): domain Eukaryota; kingdom Fungi; phylum Ascomycota; class Eurotiomycetes; order Eurotiales; family Aspergillaceae; genus Aspergillus; species Aspergillus heteromorphus. The sequence goes on along the minus strand of NW_020290475.1, from coordinate 66,054 downwards.
TAATTAATTATATTATCTATATATAACTAAATATTAAGATATATATTAAGTCTGATATCTATATATATATAATAATTTATCTGCTTGAATATAATATTATCTTAGATCTGTTCTAATTAAGAAGATATAATAAAACAATTAAATTAAATTAGAATTATATATATTTTTAGATGTTTTAGTTAAGACTAAAAATAATAATAATAATATAAGCTTTCTTAATTAAAATCTCAGCTGCTGTATTCTAAATCTAGACTAAGAAAAAAAAAGAAATCTTAGAAATAAAATATAGAAATATTTATAATATTATTTTAAGATATTAAGAAGACTCTATATAAAAAACTAAAGCTAAATCTAAGAATATTCTTTTTTTATGATATTAATAGTTTTCTAAATCTTTTAAGCTAAAAAATATTAAAGCTCTTTTCTTACTTTATAGTTTAAAAATTAATTATATTATTAAGCTAAAACAGAAGAATAGTAAGATCTTATTACTATTGTTAGGGGCGGAACCCATAAGCTATAAAGAACCGAGCCTGTATATATAAAAAGAAATAACTGATATTTAAAAGAGAATTCTTAAGAATCTAATAATTTTATATATATATATAACTCAGCAGATATTAGTCTGATAAGATATACTAACTGAGCCAGATAGCTCTGGAATATATTCTATAACAACTATTTTAAGAGCTATTTTATAATATATTAAAAAGATTTATTATATTTTGAAAAAAGCTTACTGAGCTATTAAATAAAAGATTTATTTATATCAGCAGCTTCGCTGTTGTAGTATCTGTTTTTTTTATTTACAAATTTAATAATAGTCTTTAATTCTATATTAGTTATTGAGATTTAAATATAATTATTAAGAAAGTTTACTATTCTCTTTTCTTAATCTATAAAATATTAAACTAGATTAGAAAGATTAAATGATTTATTAAGCTGAATAACTCTATTATATTTTATAAGATTTGTATTAAAAAAAATCAGAAATAGATAATAATCTTTTATATATAATATAAATTATATAAATAGCTTATTTTTTTATTTAATCTAAAAAGTATTCTGAGTATCTTTCAGAAATATATTAATTAAATTTTATATAAATATTTAGATAAGTTCTATTTAATTTATTTAAATAATATTCTTGTCTTCTTTTCAGAAATCTAGTAATAATATTAAAATTATATTTCATAAATTTTAATTAAATTATAGAAAGGAGAACTATATCTAATTATTAATAAATTTAAATTTAAATAGAAAAAAATCAAGTTTTCTGGAATTTATTATTAAGATTAGATAAAAAATAAATATAAGTCCTAAGAAAATCTATATTATATAAGAATAAAAAACTTCTATTATTATTAAAAAATATATAGATTTATTAAATTTGCTAATTTTTATTATTAATTTATACTGAGCTTCTTAGGCCTACTTAAGTTTTTTTATTAATTTATAAAAAGAAATACTCTGTTTTACTAGATTTAAGAATATTAAAATAATTTTATTTATTTAAAAATACTCTTCTATATTAAATTAATATTTATTCTTTTTAATTCTAATTAAAAGGCAGTATTAGAAACAGACTTATCTAGATATAATTTAAAAGAATATCTCTTTTAATATAATAAAAATAAAATCTATATTTATATATATATTTCTTTAAATATCTCTTTTTAATTAAAGATAATTATAAAATCTATAATAAAAAGCTATTAGCAGTTATCTAATATATAAAAGTCTAAAATATAAAATTATATTTGATCAAAAGCTTTAAGATAATTATTAATTATAAGAATCTGAAGTATTTCTACTCTCTATAAAAATTATTCAAGTAATATATTAGATAAAGTCTCTTTTTTAATAAGTTTAATTTCTTCTTTATTTATTATAAAAATAATAAGAATAATTAAGCAGATATATTCTTCTGATAAGATTAAGATAATTCAGATAATTAACATAAATAAATAATATATAAATAATTAAATTATTTTAGTTAGAAAATATAAGAAAATTATTATTATTAGATCTTTAAAAATAATACTAATCCCCGCGAATATTATTAATTAATAAAAAAAAGCTGAGAATAAGAATTAGAGTGGCTAACAGCCAGATCAGATTAGATTAATTAGAATTTTTATATCTGACTGTTAGATTATAATTAGATTAAAAAAGTTTTTATATCTAATTATAATATAACTAAAAATTAGATAATTAATTATTTTAATTATTTTTAATATTAAGATTTATTTATTATATTTTTTAAGCTCTAGTATAATTAAGATATATTTAAATTAAATAATTATTAACCTGACTATTTTTATTATTATTTAAAAATATATAAAAAAAAGTTTTTTAGATTAAAAAAATATAATTAAAAAGGAAATTAATATCTTTTTTATTATTATTTATTAAAAATAATAAGAGAATTCTAGTTATATTAATAAAACTTTCCTTTTTAAAAAATTATTATTTTTATAATAAAGAATATATATAAAAATATATAATTATTACTTTATTTTAATTATATATTTTAATTATATTATAAAATATTAGAAAGATTATATATTAATTATTAATTAGAATACTAGAAATAAATATATTATTTTTTTTTATTATTCTTTTTTAATTTGGCTTAGATAATTTATTATATTTTTATTTTTTATTTAAAAAAACTAAATTATTTATATTAGAGATTAAACTTCTATATAATATTATTTATTTGATTATTTTTGATAATTATATTTTCTAATAATTATTTAATTAAATATTAGATATTATATATTAAGAAGCAGGCTAATATCTGATTTTTAGTTTAATTAAATAATAAAAATAATAATTCTGGCTAAATAATCTTTTATAATTAATTTTCTAAATTTTTTATTAATTATTAAATTAGACTATTCTTAAATTTATAAGTAAAATATAGCTTAAAGAGCTATTGATAAAATTAAAAATAAATAGATAGTTAAGAAAATTATAGATTATATATAAAATAATTAGAAAAAATAATTAAATTATTAAAATAAATAAAATAAAATGAATAAAATAAATAAAAAATAAATAAAATAAATAAAATAAATAAAATAAATAAATAAAATAAATAAAATAAATAAAATAAATAAAATAAATAAAATAAATAAAATAAATAAAATAAATAAAATAAATAAAATAAATAAAATAAATAAAATAAATAAAATAAATAAAATAAATAAATAAATAAAATAAATAAAATAAATAAAATAAATAAAATAAATAAAATAAATAAAATAAATAAAATAAATAAATAGAATAAATAGAATATATTAGATTTATACTATAATATTATAATTTTTATAAAAAATTTTATAAAAGTTTTTATAGATTTTTTTTATAAAGATTTATTTTTTATTTTAATTTATTATATTTTAAATAATTTTATTTAAAAAAAGAAATTATTTTATGATTTTAAGTTTTAAATATAAATTTCTATCTACTAGATTTATTAAAATAAATAAAATATAATGGATATTTTAGTTATATATTAAAATATAATAAATTATATTTATATAAAGATATATCTTAAAATAAAATAAATTATTTTTACAGAGTTTTCTATTTTTATTTTTTATATTTATTATTTATAAAATAATTTCAGAATTATAAATTAATTATAATTATTTACTTTATTTTTAAAGAATATTATAAAATCTTTTTTTTCTATTTCTTAGATTTTTATATATTATAATAATACTTAAACTAAGATAAGCTTCTTAAATCAGACCTTTTTTTTTTAAATCTTAAGATTATATATATTATAAAGAATTAAATAATTATTCTATATTTAATTTTTTAAGAAAAGCTTTTGATTTTTTAAAATTAATAATAAAAAATAATCTTTTTTAAAAATTATATATAAGCTTAAAAGCTGCTATTTCATTTTAATTAAAAAAAATTATTAATAAAATAAAATAATTTTTAAAAAAATATATTATTTTTTAATAAAATTTCTTATATTTATTATATTATATATTTTTATATTTTATAATATTTAGAAATTAAAAATTCAGAAACTAGTTCTATAAGCTATTATTTTTATAAAAATTATAAAAAAAAATTATTATTAGTTATATTCAAATAAAGAGTTATTATAAATATTTATTTATTTTTTTAAAATAGATTTCTTTTAATTATTATGTTTTTCTAGATCTTTATAATTTATAATCAATAGAATTTTTAAAATTAAGTTTTATACTTTAGAATTATCTGTTATTTATTATTTTAAATTATTAAATATATTTAATTTAAATAGATAATTAATCTTACTACTTTATCTTTTTACTGAAAATTAAGTTCTTTTAATTAAATATAAATTAAAGAATATTTTATAAAACTGTCTAAAGAGATATATATATAATTATTATTAAAATTTCTAAATATTAGATAAATATTAATTATAGTAGATTATTAGATTAATCTTAATTAAAAAATATTTCTTATTTTAATTAAATCTTGTTTAATAAGAAATATAGATTATTATAAGATTTTACTAGATTTTTCATTAATATCTAAATTAGAGTGGCTTAACCTGACTGTTATATCTTAATCTTAATCTGACTATAATCTGATAATTAGATTAAGATATAAAAAATTTTTAACTGTATAGTTGAGATTAAATTAAGATATAATTATTATTATAACTGTTTATATCTATTAATTAAAAAGATTAAATATAGTAGATAGATTAATAACTATAAATTAATTTATAATATATATATTTTTCTTATATAAATAATATATAAGATATAATATATATTTAATTATAATATAAATATAATAATATTCTTTAGATATAGTCTACTGCTTAATATATTTACTTAATTATCTTAAGAAATATACTATACTCTAAAAAAGACTTTTACAGAATTTAATATAAAAGAAATAAGAAAAAATATAGAATATTTATGTTTTATATTATTTAGAATAATAATTAAAAAATAATATATCTTTCTGAAAACTGTTCTATATTATTAATAATTTTTCTTAATTAAAGTAAAATAGTAATTTTTTAATTTATATATAATTTTTAAAAAAGATTATCTTCTGTTATTAATTCTAAAAAATAAAAGGTCTTTTTTAAAAATCTGAATATAAAATAATCTTCTAATTCTTTATAATATATATAATCTTAAGATTTAAAAAAGAAGAAAAAATCTGACTTAAGAAGTTTATCTTAATTTAAATATTATTATAATTTATAAAAATCTGAGAAATAGAAGAAAAAGATTTAATAATATTTTTTAAAAATAAATTAAATAATTATAATTAATTTCTAATTCTAAAGCTGTTCTATAAATAATAAATATAAAAAAATAAAAATAGAAAATTTTATAAAAATAATTTATTTTATTTTAAAATATAATTTTATATAAATATAATCTATTATATTTTAATATATAGCTGAGATGCCTGTTATATTTTATTTATTTTAATAAATTTAATAAATAAAAATTTATATCTAAAACTTAAAATTCTAAAATAATCTCTTTCCTTAAATAGAGCTACTCAAAATATAATAAACTAGAATAAAAAATAAATTTTTATAAAAAGAATTTATAAAAAGCTTTTATAGAATCTTTTATAAGAATTTTAATATTATACAATAAATCTAATTAATTCTGTTTATTTTATTTATCTATTTTATTTATTTAATTTATTTAATTTATTCAATTTATTTAATTGATTTAATTTATTTAATTTATTTAATTTATTTAACTTATTTAATTTATTTAATTTATTTAACTTATTTAATTCATTTAATTTATTTAATTTATTTAACTTATTTAATTTATTTAATCTGCTTTATTTTAATAATCTAACTATTTTTTTTAATTATTTTATATATAATTTATAATTTTTTTAATTATCTGTCTATTTTTAATTTTATTAATAGCTTTTTAAGCTATATTTTATTTATAAATTTAAAAATAGTTTAATTCAGAAAAAATAATAAAATAAAAATAATATATTTATTCTTAGTATTCTAATTAATAATTAATATATAATTTTTTTAATATTTTATAATATAATTAAAATATATAGTTAAAATAAAATAATAATTATATATTTTTATATATATTTTTTATTATAAGAATAATGATTTTATAAAAAGCTAAATTTTATTAATATAACAAGAATTCTTTTATTATTTCTAATAAATAATAATAAAGAAAATATTAATTTTTTTTAATTATATTTTTTTAATCTAAAAAGCTTCTTTTTATATATTTTTAGATAATAATAAAAATAATTAAATTAATAATTATTTAATCTAAATATATTTTAATTATACTAGAGCTTAAAAAAATATAATAAATAGATTTTAATATTAAGAATAATTAAAATAATTAATTATCTGATTTTTAGTTAAATTATAATTAGATATAAAAAATTTTTTAATCTAATTATAATCTGACAGTCAGATATAAAAGTTCTAATTAATCTGATCTAATCTAATTATTAGCCACTCTAAACAATATTATTAAATATATATAAAAAAATAATAATAAAAGTCTTAAAATCCTTTTTAATATTTTAAAATTTTTTAAACAAATATATTCTAGAAGCTATTTATAAAAAATTAATATAAAATCTTTTTAGAAATTATTTATATTAATTCTTTATAAAAAGTTTTTATAAATCTTCTATCAGCTAGTTTATTATATTAATTTTTAATTATAAATTCAAAAATTATATAATTTATAAATATAAGTTCTTAATATTATAAGAAGTCTTAATTTATTTAATAATTTAAATTTAATTTAATTTGTTATTTATTTTTAATTATAAAACTTACTGAAACTTAATCTATTTTATAATTTATTACATATTTAGTCTTTATTAAGTAATTAAAAGTTTTATTTAATATTATAAATATAATAATATTAATTATCTTTATTTTATTATAATTAAATAAAAATAGATAGAATATCTTCTTAAATTTTTATATTTTTTTTTATTTTCTATCTTTTTAAAAATAATAAATCTATTATTTATAAAATCTATAATATTTATAATAATCTTTTTAAATATCTAAACTCTTTATATAATAAATTAATAAAAAAATAGATATTCTAAAAAAAGAAGATTCTTAAGAATTTATATAATATATATTAAAAGCTTTAAAATATTATTATTATATTTATTAGACAGAAGATTATATTTATATAATTATAATCATTTTAAATCTAATATTAAAGCTTAAGAATTTTAAAAAAATATATATAATTAAATAATAATATTAACTAATATTATAAATATTAAATTATTTTTAAGAAAATATTTTTAAGAAAATATTTTATTTTTATTATAATTAAAATCTAATAATTAATATATTATTAATAATTTTTAAATTATTATTAGATCTGAATAAGATTTTTTATAATAATTTTAAATATTAGAGACTTTTATCTATAATTAAAATATATTAAAAACTTAAGATAAATCTAGATATTAAAAATGTATAATTTTTTAAGATATTTTTAATTAAATTAATAAAATTTTAGATATTATAAAGTATATTTATATTCTTATCTATTAAAAATCTTATTATAATTAATTTTTTATTTTTTATTAAATAGCTAGAGATTTTTTCTTAACTATAATTAATAATATTAATATTAAATATTTTTTTAATAATTTTTAAAATATCTACTATTATTATCAGAGCTGTTTTTATTTTAATATAATTAAAGTAATTATATTTTAAATATATATTAATTATTTTATTATGAGTAAAAATTATTAGAATATATTTAATAATCTTAATTTAGATTTAATTATTTTTATATTTAAAAAATAAAAAAAGACTAAGATAATTATTATCTTTTATATTAATAAGAATAAAAATATAGATAATCTTAAAAATAATTTAAAAAATAAATTATTATTAAAATTAAAGAAACTAGTTTTATTTAAGTCTTTAATTATTATATATATTTAGATAAAGATAGAGATTTAATTTTTATAATTTTTATATTATTATAATTATTATTCTGAATAATATAAAAAATAAGTATTTTATATTTATTTTATTTCTTTTATATTAAATTTTATAAAAATCTTTTTTAAAATATAGTATATTTTTTAAAATAATTAATTAAATAGATTAAGCAGTAGACTATATTTAAAGAATATTATTATATTATAATTAAATATATATTATACTTTATATATTATTTATATAAGAAAAATATATATATTATAAATTAATCTAGATTTTATTAATTTATCTATTATATCTAATTTTTCTGATTAATAAATATAAATAATTAAAATAATAATTATATCTTAATCTAATCTTAATTATATAATTAAAAATTTTTTATATCTTAATCTAACTGTCAGATTATGATCAGATTAAGATTAAGATAAAATGATCAGATTAAGCCACTCTAATAAGAATTATATATATTAAAAAATAAAGATAGCTATTAATCAGAGTATATAAAAGTTCTCTTCTAATTTAATCTAAAAATCTTTATTATTAAATATATTATTAATAGTTAAGAGATTCTAATCTTTAAAAAATATAAATCAATATTAAAATCTAAGTCTTTGCAAACTAGATTAGTATAGAAAATATATAACTTTCTTTTAATAGAATATTTAGAGTAAGTATATATTTATAAGGTAATTAATTATAAATACTTTTAGTCTAATATAATATAGAATATCTAAAGATTTATATAAGATTATAATATCTATTATAAATCTTATATCTAGTATAAATAAAAATATAGATTACTAATATTTCTTTTAATATTTAAATATCTCTGACAGAATATTAGCATAGATTTTATTAATAAATTAGCTAAAAATAAAAAATATATTAATCTTCTAAGATCGCCGTATCCACGGCTATCATATCGTGTAAGTTTGCTTCCGTCCTGAAATCCCTTCAAATGGACAGTCTGTTAACAGATGAGTTCTAGCCGGGTCGTGACCGGTCGGCGGCCCTGAAGATGTCGGAAGGGTACATGCCGCGGGATTTGACTGGACGCACCCGTTTTCGCCCTTCGTGGTCGGTGTAAATAGCAAACATTGATTTTGTAGAAATTTGATGACGATGGGAGTCAACAGCAAGGATATGAGGCCGTAGGGTCGTTGGGTTGATGTGACCTAGGTGGCTCTGCCTTGTCAGGAGAAAGAGGGAGGAAGAGGGGGCGCGTATAGGGTCGCGGCTCGACACACTGGCACAGACGAAGTAAAGTAGGCTGATGGTACTCCACACGGGCTGTAGTCCAAGCAACTACCACATAAGACATGATCCCGTATCGATCCATTCCCCTGCCAGAGGACTTTTTGAGAAACGCGAATCACTAGGAGTAGCACCATACCTCTCAGTCCCACACTCCCCCCCGTATATCTGCGAGAACTCTTCCCACACTCTTTAGTCCCCGTCGCAAGTCCAAAGCCATGCAACGGAAAGAAAGAGCAGGTTGAAGACAAACGAGCTCAACAGATCGCCTACGGCGCGACCGACCCCCAGCCAGAAGAGCACAGCGACCGGGTTTACCGCGGGGGTTTTTTCTTTCCGCAGCCTCAGATATCAATTCACGACTTCGAGTGAAATTTGTTCAGGTTGGAGGGTTATTCGGATGGTCGACAACTCATAGGTTGAGAGGAGGGAATCCTGCGGTGTTTAAGCTGTTAGTTTTCAGTGTCCAATTTCCAGTTTCCAAGTTTTATACCAGACCATGTACTTAACCCCCAGCAATCGTAACAAAAAATAAAGTTTTACCTCCACCCCTCTGAAAGACAGAGGATGCCATGAGTAAACCAGATACACGAATCTCCTCATTCCACGATATCTGTCTGTCTGCCACACGCGAGATCAAATCCGAGACGCGATACGACGAGACGATATCAAAGAATCCGGCTCGACGCGTCTTATCCAGCGGGAGGCAAGTGGAGCCGAGTAACTATCAAGGAATAAAAAACCCCTTGATTAGTTAACCCATGACTCTCTCTCTCTACTACATCTATGCACAGAGATACAAAACATCAGAGAAACCAATATCTCGAAGGGAAATATATAAACATCGCCCGATTTTTTATATCAGAAGAAAAGTATCGCCAGAGATTCTTCAGTAGCAAAGGAAGGAAGGGGGTGTGGGGGGAGGCTCTGTTTTTGTTCATTTGTTCCTGGGGGTAGTGCTGCCCCGCCTCACCCCGCATCCCGATTCGGGGGTGGGAGCTGGACGGACGGCAGGTAGGCCGATTAGTAGTTATCGCGATAACACGATAGCCGTCTTTTTCATTTCAAAGTCCCCCTATCCATGCGCATCACTGACTGAATTCTCAACAACAAAAAGAATTGGGATGTTTCGAAGAAGGGGATGGGTGATACATTAAAAATTTCTTTTTGGATAATATCTGTATGGGAAATATCTAATCGTACCACAATCAATTCCGACTAGTACAAGCAGTGGATGAGCTCAGTCCTACACGGCATTATATGCACCAATATATACCGTGAGTGCAGGCTGTATAGTATCTTGATCTCCATACAACACAGATTAGACTCATGTGTTGAATTCACTCGACAAATTACAGAGATAAGTCCCCACTTTCTTATTTGCTCTTTTTGCGCCATTTTTCTAATTTCCATTTCCTATATATAAAACCAACAATTCAAGTTCTCCTCCGAAGCCCCAAAAACTTTTTCCACTTCAGTTATCTTATCGTGGACCCCTGTCGATCAGACAATCCCTGACCTACTCTGAGCTCTGGCTACAACTACAACATAAATCTGTATAAAGACCTACTTCAGATCTACTATTTAATCCATCCCAAGGTATATTATATTACCAGTCCCACAGGACATATTATCTCTATCCGTCTTATAATAGTAAATACCACCAAATCGGACTGTCTGCACAGTCGCCCACGAGCGAAATTCACAAGCACAGGAGAGGACAGAAAGAGGGGCGTGAAGCCAAGCCATGCGAGGGAGCGACGATGCCAGGTCAAGGAGCGTGGGAGTGCCGATTAGGGAAAGAGGAAGATATTCAAAAAGTAATGGTTCCAAATGCGGTCTCGCCCAATACAGGCTTGGCGGGATCATTGCGGATACCCTCGGCGGCTTCTTGACGCTGCTTCCGACCCGAAAAGATGAAAAAAAAAAAAAAAAGGAAATTTGAAAGAGAAGCTCATTTACGCCGTTCCAGCCTTTTGGTTCAGAGGGACTTGTGCGCGCCCATTACGAGACGTAGGAAATCTGAAAATAGAAACAAGAGGAAAGGAAAGTGAAGGACGACAGGACACAAGAGCTGAAACGACAATGGTAGTAATGCAAAGGATGAAGAGGATCGGACACACGGGTCCAAGTCGGGGCCCGATCACGCGCGGGTCTCCGCTCGGACGTTATACATACACGGAGATGCAGCGCTTTTATTTCTTCTTCTGCTGGTTGGGCACCTGCCGCAGAATGTCGTCGAAACTCATGTTGGGGTTGAATCGGCTGACGGGCCGAGCAGGGGGGTCCATCGGCGCCACGCCCGCAGGTAGCGGCAGGGCCTCCAGACCGGGATAGATCGAGGTGCGGTGTTCCGCTCTCCGGTTGATAGCAGGCGAGTTGAGTCTGGGGATGGCAGGTGGCGGGGTGAGGCCACTTGGGCTCATGAGGGGGGTTCCTTGTCCTTGTTGCTGCTGCTGTAGTTGCTGCTGCTGCTCGGATGACGAGCCTGCCGACGACTGTTGGGCCTGGTAGGGCGAGGAGAGCGACGACTCGTTGTCGTAAGGATCATCGATCGTCGGGGGGGCCAGGATGGCATCCTTCTCCGCCCACTGCTCGGCCACCTGCCAGCAGTGACTCCGTCGGTAGATACCTTCCACGCCGTTGATAACCACATCCGAAGGCAGGCTGACAACACCAGCTCCGCCTGCCACACCAAACCAACTGCGCGCGGCCTTGCTGTCGTTTTGAATCCAGGGTGCACCACCACGAGGAGCAATGCAGAGGAAGTATTCAACGTTGTCGACGTACTTAATATCCTGGACATCGACGACAACGAGCGGCAGCGACTGGATGATACAGTAGAGGAAGATCCATTGGCCGCACCGGAGATCGATCATGTCATTGACATTCTTGCCGTGCGCGCATCGTCTCTCGAACTGCATGAATGCCTCAATGAACGGAGTGGGTTTCATGCTCTCGCGCGTGTAAGAGTCCATGAGGACGGCGTTGATGTCCGCGTCCTTGAGCTTCTTGGCCTTCTTTTTGGCTTCTTTCTTGGCATCCATCGGTTTGCGCTCCAATGCCTGGAGTGACGGGTACTGCGGGATGTCGAAGGGAATCGGGGGCTGGACCGGAGGTGTGCTTCGATCGTACTCGCTCATGACCTGTCGGAGCGCACGCGTCATCATCCCATCGGCATCTGAGGCCTCGGACATGTCCGCAGCCATGTCCGTCGTCCGAGTCGTCAACGCATTTCGATCCACCATCATATCGTACAGGTTAGCGAAATCATTGTACAGGTCGTTGACGACCTGACGGTTGAGGCCGCTCTCTTCAAACTGATTCTTCTTGGACCGGGCCTTGGGCGGCCATGAGCCGTACTTTTGCCGGTAGTACTGCATGGTGAAACGCCGGAATTCCATGAAGGCAATTTTCCAGGCCTTGAATCGAATTACCTTGCTTTCGGCCGAGGTGGCCGAGTTGGCGACACCGGAGAACACCGACGGGAAGTCAAAGTCGTCAAGTTTGCTGTAAAGGACGCGGAGACGGGTGTCGAGGTCAATAAACCCACGTTCCAGGCGCTTTTGCGTCACCGGGCTGATGAGGCCGTACTTCGGACTCCTCAGCTGCTTCAATTCGTCCAGCTTACCAACTCCATGCACGAAACCTTCCAGGTAGAGGGGAAAGAAGCGGAGGCGTTCTCCAAGAACAATGGCTTCGATGGTCTTTTCGCGGCTCTTACGCACGTCTGCCAGTCTCAGTTCTTCACAGTAGTTACTGAAACTGGTGGTTGCAGTCTCGCCAAAGTTGCTGCCGTCGAAGTTGGAAAATTCGAACCGAGACAACAGCGTCGCGACATCCATGAAAATGGAGAAGAGAGAGGGCGACCGGGGGGTCGCAATGAGGGACTGACCCAGCAAGAAGGCGAACAGATTACGGAACAGAAGGAGGGTTTCGGTGTCCTCCTGCGAAGTTCGAGCACCGGAGCTGGACACGTCGCTGTTCAAGGGAATGGGAAGGTAGAGATGGAACTCCTGAAACTCGTCCGGGCCGTCATCCTCCATGTAAGCCATTCTCCTGCTACCGGAGCTATCGTTATCATTTTCGGCCAAACGGTCCTGAGGCGTCAGGGGGGGCGATGCCGGGCCAACCACGGGGCTGCTTAAAGACAGAGCGCCGGTCTGTTGCTCGAGGGAGGTCGGGGTGCCGGTTCCCATTGCCAGATCCCGGAGGGAAGGAGATTCGACAAAGACCGTGCGGTGGACCTTGAAGGAGGCCGGTCGGCCAGTGTTATGGGGAAACAGGTACACGTAAGTATCTCCGCTTTCGTTCCAAAGTTCGGGGATCTATCGGAAGGGACGGAATTAGCCAAGTAGTCTACATGAGAGCGTTTTTGGCGGAGCGATTGAGAGCATACCTGTTCTCCTCGGGCCAATGGCTCCAGATCATACATGATCTTCTGCTCCAACCCGGCAATCCACGCACTGGGCGATGCCGCATTGTTTGCCCGGGGATCCACTGAACTCGCCCGCGCGCGCCCGGGCATCCAGCTGCGTCGCTTGGAGGAGGGGGTGCTGGGCCGCGAATCGGGCCCCGCGCCCGGAACAAACAGGCCCGCGGAGCTGGAGGGCCTGCTCCCACTTCTTCCGCGACTGCTCTGGGGTCTGCCATCGGGCGAGTTGGGGGTGCTGTTGGCCAGGTCCTGGTTCACGGCCAGCAGCGACGGGGGCGGGGGGAGGGGTTCGTCCAAGTCGAACCCATCGTTCGGGATGGGTGACACGGGTGTCCGAGCGTCGGCGTAGTCGCTGTGAGGGTTGGAGGCTGCGCGAATGGGTCGGGAGGCGCTTCGCGGGCGTGTGTCGTGCGGCGTCTGGTCGGGGGAAGGCTTCGGTAGATTCGGGGATGCAGGCGACGACGGAATCGAGCTATCCCTGTTGGACCCGAGGGAAAAAAGCGACGAGATGCGCTTGGCCGACTTAACCGGAGCGGACAGCATCGTCAAGGCCGCTGGATGGAAAGCGAGAAACCGTTAGTCCCCGGGCGCAGGGAAATGGACGAAGTCGTAGACAACGGGAAAGAAGACAAGGAAAGACAGAAGGGGGGCAGCATGACAATGACGGACAGGAAAACAGTAAGCACCGGGGGATGGTGTGCTGAACTGGGCGCAGTGGGCAAAGGGCAGTGGGCACCTACCTTAACAGGTGCAGTTGGAAGGAATGTGACCAACCATGCGAAAACTCTCAAGGACCCCCAGCCGGGTTTGGACGAAGAATTCGCGGCGGGCAAGATGTACAGGCCGCTCGATGTGAATCGAGGAATGGATCGGCAGGAGGGATCCAAAGGGGAGGAATGAGGAAGGTTTTTTTCCTGCTGGTGAGGAGAACAGTGGTTGGAGGTTGACTCCGCAGCAGCCGGACGGAGCAGAAAATTAAAGAGGACACAGACAATGAGGCTGTTCCCAAAGCAACAAAGCTCGATAGATGAAGCGAAAAAAAACTATTAAGAGAGGGGGGGGGGGAATAAAAAAAAAAAGGCAAAGGACACCCCAAAAAAAAAAAAAGAATGAAAATAAAAGACGAGACGGGAAGGGTGCTATGAGGGGAAGGGAGTTGAAGGCAGCTGGATACCCTGCCTATTCTTGCCCTCCAATGAAGGATTATTTTTATCGACGGGTGGAGCCACGGCAGGAGAGGGACTGGAGGTGCATCAGATTCCCGACAACCATGGGCAGGGGAGCAAAGGGAGTGTCAGGCCAGAGGGGGCGTGTCAGAGTCTCAGACAGGGAGGGAGAGTCCGACGGGTGTGGATTTATAGAGTTGACGTACGGAGGACGGAGGAAGCAGAAGAGGGGGAGGGGGAAAGCGAGTGCGAGTGCGAGTGCGAGTGAGTGTGAGAGAAAGACACGGAGGGGGAACAGGAGTCAATAATCCCAAGCAGCAGCAGCAGGAGGAGGAGGTTGGATGTTCCTATTATTCACCTGGTTCGTGTTAGATAATTAACGATCCTTATGACGACCAGGGCTTCTGCTCGTTCTTTGGCTTCCAGTGGATTCCCTGGGTGGGGAATGACCTGCTTTAGTCCTGGGTAGTCTCCTGGGGCTTGCTGGCCGGCTGTTATTGAGCCACTTTATATGATATTGGAATGGGATCTCATTTCATTTCATTTCGACCCTCGTTAGGTACACCTGAGTACGTACGGAGTCGCACTGAGTAAGAGGCAGAGTCGCGAGTGGGCTGGCCAGAGGCAGTGCAGACTCTGATTCAGGAGGCTGATGCTCCTCAGGCTCGGCCAGTCAGATGTCCATGCAGTCGCCGTGGGGTTCGTTCCGTTCGGGTCGGCGAGGTTGGAGGCCGCCAGTTGTTCCTTTCTATTTATTCCTTCGCTCTCTTCTGTCCTCCGCCGTCTCTCGATTTTGTCATCACCGCCTCCCTCAGGTGGTGGTCCCCAAGGCAGACACATTACGGGGTATGGAGTACAGTGACCGACTGACTACATTGTTGTTGTTCACCATCGGTTTCTTCTGCATCTTTTCTTTTCTTTTCTTTTTCTTCCCTTCCCGTTTTCGCGCCGCGCCCTCGCAAGGCGTTTTGCAGGCAGCCCCAGAAATTACACCATCCTGACGAAGGTTCCTGCCTAAGGTTGCTCCCTGTTGCTCCCTCCCAAGGTACGAACTCTGATCGGATGACGGAATCTCGGAGAACCACGAAGGCCCCTCTCAGCACCTCAGATTCCCACCCTCCGGTTCGACCAACCACCGATTTGGCCAAGTCACTACTACGGAGCACTCCCATGCAATTTATCTGCTATGCCATGGGCGTATCCCTCGGCTCAGTCGGCAGCACCACAGTAGAGAGACAGCCCGCGACAAAAGGAGAGAGCCCTGGCCTCCCATGATGACAGGTGGATTGGGATTTCCGATCCAGGGGCTGTCGGACCTCCGTAATCTGTAACAATGCTTCCTGACCTGCCCGGTCCGCACAGCATATTTGAGCAGCGGTTGGCACTTGGCACGTCGCGTTGGATTCTCCTCCCAGCCGACAACCTACCTAACCTGCCTGACATCGTTGCCAATGGTTCGATCAGTCCCTTCACCATGCCTCCGCCGTCCCCTCCCATTGGCCCCAGGCACCAGAGACAGCCCAAAGTCAGGTGGCCGTCGTGAAGGTCGTACATCTGCCAGAGGGCGATTTTCATTGGGATGTCCGGCGGAGGAGGAGGAGGGGCTAAGAATAGATAGTAGTCGCAGCCACTCCGTACCTACTTTTTCTCCTTGCCTGCAGTGGGCAGGGGTACTAATCACCGGCGCTACTGTACGGGGAAGAAGTTACTTGGACTCTAGTGCGGCGCCTGTCTTTCCGGACGTGGAAGTACATGAGTGAAGACTGCAAGCCACGCACCCGGACACACGTCGGGCTTCTGGATGATGCCATCCGATCGCCTACTGTATACGGCGTAGTCAGTTTGGGTTCGATGGAGCCGGAAGAACCATGGGTGTTTGATCTAGGGAAGTAGACGTGTCATCCTGAGTGTCTCGAGCACCAACCCCTCTGCCAGACAGTGGTCAGAGAGTGCGGTAGTAGTACGGAGTACTCCGTAGTTTTACTTCTATGGCTGTCCCGTACTCAATACACAGTACTGCCCGCGTACCGTGTACCGGGCTTGACCGAATCCAGGCACCGCTCGGATCCGATGCCAATCAGAGGGGACGCGATGTGCCCCGCACTTGGTGCCGGAATTTCAGTTGTTCCCCTGGACCGCTTCCAGAACGATTGCCATCTCGTCATCTGCTTACCTACAGGGAACAGCGAGGAGATAACTAACTGCCACTGGTTCTAGTCTACTAGTAACCAGTCAACTCACCTCAAAGCACTCATGAACAAGGCAGTTGACATCAATCCTGTATATCTTGTCTAGCAATTTCCAAATCGAGAACGGTGAGGGGGACAGACATCGCTTTACGCAAGCGAACACCAGCCACCCGAACGAAAGTCACTACTTTATATAGCGATGCCCAGCCAAACTTGATATCCTCGAACCTCCACGACCGACGTCAAGATACACGTACCCGGTGCCACCAATTGGGGCCTCTGACGACTCCAACGTACCAACCCCGCCGATATCATCCGTCACCCGTTATCGATCGGATCCCCCAGCAGAACCAACATGGATGCTCCAGTCGATCTGTCCCGTGGTTGGCCCAACCCCGCCTTACTGCCCACGGCTGCCTTGGCTGAGGCCTCCGCCACGGTCATGGCCAACCCGGCCATCTGGACGCCCGCCTTGCTGTATGGCCCGGATGAAGGCTACCAGCCATTGAGGGAACATGTAGCCCGCTGGCTAACGGCCTTTTACCAGCCAAACGACCCCGTCACTGCGGACCGCATTTGCATCACGGGTGGCGCCAGCCAGAACCTAGCATGTATCCTGCAGGTCTTCACCGATCCTCTCTACACCCGCAATGTCTGGATGGTCGCCCCCACCTATCACCTGGCTTGCCGCATCTTCGACGATTCGGGCTTCGCCGGCCGTCTGAGAGCTGTCCCGCAGGATGATGCGGGGTTAGATCTGGCCTATCTCCGGCAAGGGTTGATGACCGCCGAGGAACAAGCGACAAGGGAATACAACACCGCACCGGTACGTCAGAAGCTATACAGCATACAAAATGGGTGGATGTTCAGATCTACTTAACCTATGCCGTCTGGGTTGATGTGATTCTGCTGGTAATCACTGACGCAAGTAGAAACACAAACCGTCCAGGCCGTGGGGGAAGGTCTACAAGCATGTCATCTACGCGACGCCCACCTTTTCCAACCCGTCCACCCTCACCATGTCCCTCTCTGATCGAGAGCAGCTGGTCCGTCTTGCACGCGAGTTCGACGCCCTGATCATTACGGACGATGTGTATGACCTCCTGCAGTGGTCACCCGACCCAACAGTGCCGCTCTCCCAGCCTGACCAGGCACATCTTCCCCGCGTCGTGGATGTGGATCGGTATTTGGACGGAGGACCTCTAGATGGCTGGGGGAACGCGGTGAGTAACGGAAGTTTCAGCAAGCTGATTGGACCCGGTATTCGAACCGGATGGGCGGAAGCCAGTGAAAAAGTAGCGTACGGTCTGTCACAGACGTGAGTGACCCCGTGGGGAGCTGTAGTGGCGCCATCCCTTGCTGTATACCCTCAGAACGCTAACCTGGTTCTGGAAATAGAGGCTCAAGTCGATCTGGAGGAGCCCCGTCTCAGTTGTCGGCTGCCGTGGTCGCCCAGTTGTTCCCCACCGGCGTCATCCAGGAGTTTGTGGATAAAGTTTTGCGACCAGCGTACGCTCGTCGATATCAACGCATGATGACGGCCATTCGCGAACATCTTGTTCCTCTTGGCGTGTCGCTGCGTCCAGCCCCGGACGTTGCAGGAGGGTATTTTATCTGGATTCGGCTACCAACCCCACTGCGAGCGAGCGAGCTTGCACTCATCGCGCTGCAGGAGCAGAAACTGACGGTGGCGGCCGGGGATGTCTTCCGGGTGCAAGGAGACCCGGTGGTGGAGAAGAATGAATTCGACGACGGGGTGCGCCTTTGTTTCGCGTGGGAGGGAGAAGACCAGCTAGAAGAGGGAGTGAGGCGGCTTGCCTCCGTCATTCGAAAGGCTCTGGCATAAACCTAGCGATATTGATGCGAGGGCGAGAGCAAGTGACGACATCACCCGATCGCGATCATGAACAAACAGGCGGACCGGTCCGTTTGGGATGTCGGACCTGACGAACCCAGCAGGGTCTAATGCAGCAATGCAAGAGATGCCACAGCAATATGGTTTTCCAAGGTCGGTCTGTGAAGTCCTCTGTCGCCGGAGCTCACCGCACCTTAGGGTGGTGTCAACTGACGAGGCAGAGGCGACGGGCGGCCAGTAAGCGCCGACGCGGGGGACGCAGATGACCTGGGTGGACATCTGCACGGCACCTGCAGCCAACTTGCATATATACTACGGAGTAGTCGCCGTGAAATGTTAGGCAATTAGGCCAAGTGTGCGATGTGATAATCCTGACCAGGGGCCCCGAACAAACTTAGTCCGCTAGGAGGAATGGACGCGTCAAATAGCTCTGCGGACAGGGATGCCAACACCCCGTCCTCAGGAGGCGAGCGCAGAGCCACATTCTTATTCCAGCGCATTGTCTGGAGAGACAGCTCTCGTAAGCACGACCACAATAACTAAATAATTAAACCCAGACAGAGTCATGAAGGGAGCGTGCCTGCGAGATACAAACTGGCCAGAATTATATGGTCGACGCAGGACGAGCCGAGGCTAGCAGCCACTAGCGGTTTCACGGGCGGCGATGGCCCATGGTTAGCGGCCGATCGGTCGGAGGGATAATTAAGGGAGCAGCCCGGCTCCTCCCCAAAGCTTGGTGCCCCGAGCTCTATCGATTGCCTACGGAGTCCTTACCCACCGGAAGATATTTTTATCGCTACGGAGTGCTTCAATCCCGAGTAGACATTATTGAGGCTCGAGCAGGGCCACGACGGGGGCATGGCTTTGGCGGTAAGTAAGTAGTTACGTACTACGTACGTGCGCAAGCCAAGGAAAGCCCATTCTTGACCGGACCTGCGTCGCCTGCTGTGGCCCTCTGCCACTGCTCACTTACTGCCAGGGACTGCCGCGCTGCCCCTGGATCCTCGGTGGGGCGCGCGTCCAGCGGGAGGGACAAAGACCGTACCGAGATACGGGTAGTGCTTCGTATATGTGCGTCTGGAGCACGCGAAAGAGAACCTTTCTGCATGTCAGATAAAGCAAAGTTCAATTGTTCAACCGGACCCCCAAACTATCGGGTCATCATCCTGTGGTGCAGTGTGTGCCTCCCCGTACGACCGCCCCGGGGACCAACATTACTGCCCAGATCTCGAGGGGCGACGGGCCCCCGGGAATGTCAGGACCTCCTTAATCAGGCAATCCCAAAGTCTCCAGTGCCTTGGAACCTCGCACGAGGCCTCCCAATCAAGTCATGCCGCCTTGCGCGGATTGGCACGGGCGGGTGGTGGTTGTTGTGGTTGAGGCCATTCCCTGCCCTAATCCCTGGCGACCAGCTCGCCCAGGGCTGTCAGACAAAGAATTCCGCAGAGCCACGCCCAGTGATCGGCCCTTCCAACCCGGGCAATGTACATACTACTCGGGAGTCAGGAAAGTCTACTGTGAAGGACCGCCCGCCGCTGATACCGTGACGGATCGAAATGCGATCTGGGAGACGCATAATCGGCAAGAATCTGGCCACGGCGACTATGTTGATCAGCACCTGAGACGAAAATTGAGGAGCTCGATGGGGACGCCATCCAGGTATATGTACACCCGCCGGGCCCGCTGATCTGCCTAGGCCTTCGCTCCTCTCGCTGCTTTCCTGCCCTTCTTCCTCCCCTCTCCTTTTCCGCGTTCCCTTGGCCTGAGCTTTGGACCGGGACGGCTTTCGTTCATTTGTGGCCTACCACTAGGACTACTTCCTACTCTCCAGAAAGGGAGAGTGCCCATCGTTTGCATAGCTCCGCGCTCGCTTGCCGACCGTACGGAGTACAATACTCACTACTCTAATAATAATAATAATCTCATCTTGAGCATCGCGTCCCGCCACTGGGATCTAATCATCTGGCCAGTCACTGGACACCGTCGGGTAGGTCAACTGGTCTGGGAGCATCATCCTCCCCCTCCCCCTCCCCCTCCTCCCACTGCAATATCCACGGCGGACGGAGGCCTCGTCCAATCAGCCGGGCTGACTGCCGTCTAGTCCGCCATCAATCGTTTCATCCCTGAGCAGGCGTTTCAAGCAGCAAGCAACGCACGGCCAACATCGACGCTAATTGGCCCGAGTGGGGAGATCGCGCGCTGTGATTGGAGGAGCCGCGACAATAAGGCAGTCATCCACCGCGGCCATACGCGGTAATTCAAGCCAGCACGCTCGCCAGCCAATCCGGGCCGTAGAGCGGGTAAGCTTCAGCGTTGACTGTTCCTGAATCCTGATCACTGCCCGTCCGCCATTGGGCCGTCCGCCGTGCCAGCAATCACCCTAATCACCCTAAGTAATTAGGCGCATAACCTTGAACCCGGCCGGACTCGCCTGTCGTTCCCCCATTCCCTAAAACCCCCCGCCGTCGCCAGTTCTTGCGAGACAGCGCCGACTGTGTCGTTTCCGTTCTTTGTCCGTCCTGCTTGTCTTGTCGTCCTTGTCGACGCCAAGCGGTTGGAGTGTTGTGTTTTGTGGTGTATTCATCGCACCTCGTTGACGCACTCGCTCTTTCAAGTCATTCATTGATCCATTCCTTTCTATTCACTCGCACCCCATTCATTCCTTTTTCCTATTGTCACTTGCCCTTCCTCTTTTGTTGGAGCCTATCATTCCTCCGACTTCGATTCAACCCTCCGCTTGACCCTGTCGTGTGACGGACCTCTGCATTTGCCTCTCTGCAGCTATCTCGTCTTCTCCGAGATCACCAGATTCAAATATCTTCAGTACTGGCTGCTGAAGTCTGTCGCCCGCAGCTTCTTTCGATATATTATCGTCCGTTCACCCTCGTCGTTCTCTGCCGGTTCAGGGAGCATCAGCTATCTTGAAGATGGCTTCCATTCGCGCGTCAATCATGGTCTTCGTGGCACATCTGTTTCTTCTCGGATTGCCCCTCGGTCTGGTCGATGCCGTCCCCCTGTCCGGCTCGGACGTGACTTCGCATCTCGCGGAGCGCTCCACGGACTACTGGGTTGGCACCATCACCCGCCAGGGCACTGTGCCTTTCAGCAACGAGACCAGCAGCTATAAGATCTACCGCAACGTCATGGACTATGGCGCCAAAGGTGGGACCGCCCCCAATTGCACCCTGACTTAGTGCTGACCATCCAAGGTGACGGTACTACCGATGACACCGCTGCCATCAACGAGGCCATCTCATCCGGTGGCCGCTGCGGTGAGGGCTGTGACTCGTCGACAACGACCCCGGCCCTCGTTTACTTCCCCCCCGGTACCTACCTCGTGTCCACTCCCATTATCCAGTACTACTACACCCAGATGGTTGGTGACGCCAATGATCTTCCCGTCCTGAAGGCCTCCGCCGCTTTTACCGGTATGGCGGTCATTGATTCCGACCCCTACCTCTCGTCGGGTGCGAACTGGTACACGAACCAGAACAACTTCTTCCGCGCCGTTCGCAACTTTGTCATTGATCTGACTGCCATGCCCGAGTCGTCTGGTGCTGGTATCCACTGGCAGGTCGGCCAGGCCACCAGCCTGCAAAACATCCGGTTTGAGATGATCAAGGGTGGCGGCTCTGCCAACAAGCAGCAGGGTATCTTCATGGACAACGGTTCCGGTGGTTTCATGTCCGATCTCACCTTCAACGGCGGTAACTACGGTGCCTTCTTCGGTAACCAGCAGTTCACCACCCGTAACCTGACCTTCAACGACTGCAACACTGCCATCTACATGAACTGGAACTGGGCCTGGACCTTCAGCTCGGTGACCATCAACAACTGCCAGGTCGGTCTGAACATGTCCGCCTCGCCTTCCAACCAGACCGTCGGTTCTGTCCTCATGCTGGACAGCACGTTCACCAACACCCCCACGGGCGTGGTGACTGCTTTTTCTGAGGACAGCATCCCCACCGGAGGTGGCGCGCTCGTCTTGGACAACGTCGACTTCACTGGCTCCACTGTTGCTATCGCGAGCGTTGACGGCACCACAATCCTGGAGGGCGGATCCGTCGTGGCCAACTACGTCCAGGGTGGCGCGTACACTTCCTCCTCTGTCACTCTCAAGAAGCGTGCTCCCGCAGTGCAAGCCACTGAGGATGTCCAGTATATCTATGAGACTGTCACCGAAACCATCACCGCGTGCGCTGCCGACTATGAGACGTCCGCCGTTGCCGCCCTGCCAACCGCTTCTGGCGCCGCCGCTGCTGACGATGTGTTGACCACGGACCGTTCCCTGCCTGCCTCCCTCTCCGTGGAGTACCCCGCGGCCTCTGGTAACAGCTGGGCTGGATTCGACAGTGCCACCAGTGAGGGTGTCCAAGCCACGGGCGTGTCAGTCGTATCATCTGCCCTTGAGTCTTCTCCCGCCATCCAGACGTACGGTGCCTCCGTCATTCCCCATCAGTCTGGCGGTGTATCTTACGTCCCGAACGCGGCTTCGTCCTCTGCCGTGTACGCGTCCGCGTCCGCATCTTCCGGCCACTACTATGGTACTTCCGGCAACGCGACCGGACAGTGCACGACCAAGACCGTCACTAAGACCCGCATCGAAACCAGCCTTCCTTCCCAGGCCAAGCCCAGCGCTCTCCTGAACAGCGACGGTGGCATCGTGGAGCGCTCCAAGCCTCTGTACGAGTCGTACGCGGCTTCTGCCTTCCTTAGTGTCAAGTCCGCTGGTGCCAAGGGTGATGGAACCACCGATGACACTGCCGCCATCCAGAAGGTGCTGGACAGCGCCACCTCAGACCAGATCGTCTACTTCGACCACGGTGCCTACATCATCACCGACACCATCAAGGTGCCCAAGGACATCAAGATCACCGGTGAGGTGTGGCCCATGCTCATGGCGTACGGCGACAAGTTCGCCGACCAGGAGAACCCTATCCCCATGCTGCAGATCGGCGATGTTGGCGATGTCGGCGAGGTCGAGCTCAGTGACCTGATCGTCGAGACCAAGGGCCCGGCCCCCGGTGCTATCCTCATCCAGTGGAACGTTGCCGGCTCCTCCCAAGCCGCTGCTGGTATGTGGGACGTTCACGCCCGCATTGGTGGCTCTGCCGGCACCGAGCTGCAGAGCTCCGAATGTGCGAAGACCCCGGACGTCACCACGACCCCCAACTCCAAGTGCATTGGCGCCTTCCTGCTTTTCCACGCCACCGAGAAGTCCAGCCCCTACCTCGAGAACACCTGGTTCTGGACCGCTGACCACGAGCTCGACCTGTCGGACCACGGCCAGATCAACGTCTACAACGGCCGTGGAGTCCTGATCGAGACCCAAGAGGCCGCCTGGCTGTGGGGGACGGCCTCCGAGCACAACCAGCTCTACAACTACCAGGTCTCCTCCGCCAAGAACGTCTTCATGGGCCTGATCCAGACCGAGACCCCCTACTACCAGGCCAACCCCAACGCCCTGACCCCCTTCACCCCGCAAACCGCCTGGAACGACCCCGACTTCTCCTACTGCACCACCGACTCCTGCCGCAAGGCTTGGGGTCTCCGCATCACCAACAGCTCCGACACCTACGTCTATGGCGCCGGCCTGTACAGCTTCTTCGACAACTACTCGCAGACCTGTCTCCTGACAGAGTCCTGCCAGGAGAACATCGTCGAGGTCGACTGCTCCGACGTGATCATCTACGGCCTGAGCACCAAGGCCAGCACCAACATGATCACTTCGGCCAGCGGTGATAGCATTGTCCCGCAGGAGGGCAACGAGAGCACATACTGCTCGACTATTGCTCTCTTCGAACAATAGTTCGATCAGTAATCGTTCCGTTCCTTTTTTTTCTTCTTTTCTCTTTTGCGCGTGTTATGTTGTCTATCTATCAGGGATCTACGTATCCATCTCACCTCGTCTCATAAAATCAAATCTCATCCATCTCATCAGCTTCGATATAACCTGGTGCTTGCTTGCTTGCTTGCTTGCTTGCTTGATTGACTGGATGATTTTGATTTTGATTTGGGTCCGGTTGGTCGGTCGATCAGTCGCAGAATGCATGTATGTGGATACCACTTTGTTAAACATGATTGTTGTTCATACACCATCATCGGCTATTATAAAGGTCTTATGGTTGCTTTCCCCCCCCCTTTTCTTATTAAATGTTTCCGTTCCGTAATTGGTAGATCGTATCATGTTATGCTGGGATAGTGAATCTCTACTTTACTATCTTCTCGGTTCAGACCCAGTGCCCCCTGCTCCCTGCCCCTGCCTGTCCCGGTAGTGCTGTGCTGTAATGTAACCGCCGTAGATGTAAGTATAGTTGCAGGGTAAATTTCTGTGAACATGTCCGATAGTTTCTGGTTTCCCTAGCTAGTATCTTGATGAATTCATTCCGTGGCTCCGTGGCATGTTGCTCATTGGGGGGAGGGGGATATGGCAAAAGCCAGGATGCGAGTGTGAAGATCGATGTAATTAATATAAGGAAGGACTATTCAAAAAGAGAAGAGAACGTGTTGATACAACCCACCTCCATGGCCATTTTGCTAACTGCTAACTGCTAATTGTCGAATATCCTCATGGCAAACATGGTTGATCGGTCATCACTCATCATCCTTTAATGTGATATCGGTATGACTACCGAAACAAACTGACGTAGCCTGCCTATAGCACAGACACATTTGCCTAGGTATGAAGCAATGTCAGATGATTTTCCCCTACCCCATTAGGAAATGGTGGTCGGAGAGAGGAACACGACTCCTTACTAAGTAGTACTACTAGTTAACTACTGCTGCTGCTGCTGCTGCTGTTAGCGGCATCCGAAAAGGGAAATAAGTTAGGGCTACGCTGTCCTATCTCGTCCATAAAATCTGGTGCGTGCATGATATAAATTACGTGCTTTTATCGAGTACTTCATATTCACTGGATGTAGCGGGAGTTGGTATAGTGAATATGATATAGTGGAGAGTCGGCTAGCTAGCCAAATAATCAAGAAAACAAGCAATCTATGTACGTACGTATGTGATCATAAGGATGCCTTAACAATGGCAACAGACGGATTTCATGTTCAGTCCGTCGGGCTTATCACCAGTTTTGCGCATGGGAGGGTATGTATAAGTTGGGGTATGTGCGCGTGGAGGGTGAAGGTATGTATAAAAGAGCGAGGATGTGTGTGGGCGGTACGTGCGTGAGACAATTACAGTTCCTTCTTCAGGAAATGCTCCGGCTTATGCGTCGTCTCGTAATCCACGTGGACATACGCCCGCTCGACATCGGGCAGTGACTCCAGCTTCATCTGCAGCTCTTCGGCCACGTCGTGGGTGGCGCGCAGCGAGTCATTCGGGTCCATCACGATGTCCACCTCGACCAGCAGGCGCGGGCCGGAGGTGTAGGCGCGGACGGTGTCGATGGCGGTGATGAGGGGGGAGTGGGTCATTGCTGTCAACTATTAGCGTCACATCCAGAATTTTGGGAGATCATGAGAAGAGAGACGTGGCATACAGATATAAGTAATCAACTGCTGCATCTTCGTATCGGCAGTCACGCCAATAAGTAACTGGAACTCGCGGTAGGCGCTGAACAACCACAAGCAGCTGACCAGCACGGAGAGCACAATGGCACCGGCCGGATCAATCCACCACCGGAGCTTACTTCCACCGACACTGGTGAGGATACCGAATCCGTTGATGAACAGATCGTTCCGGTGGTCCTCCCACAGAATGCGCACCTGCGAGTACTGGTTCCGCAGGGCCCAGCAGTACAGGAACAGCGCGAGCTTGGTGCAGAACGCGACGGCGACGGCAAGCACGGAGGGGAGATGGAACGAGCCGGTTTCGGAGGTGGAGCCTTCGGCGAGCTCACGGACGGAGAACGCAATCAGGATGAACGAGACGGCCGTCATGAGGAAGCAGAAGCAGATGTTGCCGGCGGTTTCGATGCGGGCCTTTCCGGCGGGGAACTTGCGCGGGTCGACGCGGTTGACGGCCTTGTTGGATATAAGCAGGGTCGCGTTGGACATGGGGTCGAAAATCGCGTCCGCCATGGTGGTGTACAGCGACAAAGAGCTGGAGGAAATGGCGCCGTAGAGTTGCAGGACGCAGAGGATGACGTTGGCGGCGAAGGAGCCCCAGACGGCGATCTTGTACTTCAGTTGGGTGCTGGTGCTGATTTCCCGGGCGTCGCGGACGTGCTCCTCCACGGGCTTGAGCATGCGGTTGATGTTTTCATTTTGTGCTTCGTAGAAGGTCTGCAGTTGGCGGGATGCGAGGGTTGAGGAAAGGGCGCGGCGCGGGTTGGGCGGGCGCGGAAGACAGCCGGAGTTGCTGTCGCGTTTACGCGAAATGTTGGCTTGCGGTTGAATCTGGGCAATCTCTTCGGCGGTCTTGAGTTTCGATGCCAGCTGGAAGGGGTCGTTCTCGCGGGTGTAGCGCGGAGGAGGGTTGGACTCTTCGTCGGCGGTCGTGCTGAGGGGGCGTTCGAGGGCGGTGGTAGTGGCCTCATTGTAAGAGACGGAGGGAGGGAGGTGGCTGAGGGGGATGGAATGGGGGTGTGAGCCTGTCATTTTGACAGGGGCGATGAGATGGGAAGGCCACTGACGGAGGGTGAAGAGTGGATGAAGAGGAAAAGGAGGACTGCAGGCGATGCGGACAGAAAGTGCGGAGATCGGCGGCGGTCGACCGATATGCCGCTTCGGGCTAGTGCAGGGACCAGTGGGCTTATGTCAGCAGATCTATACAGATGTTGCGATGACCCTTCAAGTTAAATTATCTCCTTGTACACTCCAAAGCTACGGGGGAAGTATATGGAGTAATATTCAGATTAGGGATAATGGGTCCCGAGATAGAATTGGGATGGAAGTGACAGGTACCCGATATACCATGATTTTTGCATACACGCGCACCCCATTGGTCTCTCCCTTGAGCATATCGAGAATAGATTAACTACAGAAGGCACAACAAAAGATTTGGTATCTACTGTCCAAAGCAATATGTACTCTCCTGCAGCTAAACAGCATCGAAAATACGAGTTTATGGATCGAAATTCAGTACTGCACAGGTAAATCTATTTATAGAAATCTACCTAACAAACAACTAACCGTCTCATGGCACAGTTAACATCCACGCTTTAGTTAGCGTACTTGAGGAGAGCCTTCAGCAGGCTGGCAACCCAGGTGAGCTGCTCCTCGGAGGTGCCGTCGGTGGGGATGGCCACGCTGGAGGCCGAGGCCGAGGCGGTGGCAACAGCAACAGCAACGGCAGCGGGGGTGGTGGTAGCAGCCTGCTTGATGCTGGTGGCCAGGGTGGTGGGAGCGCTGGAGGAGGCCGGGGCGATGTTGTTGGCGGTGTCAGGGGTGGAGACGGTGGCGGCAGCGTTGGTGGTGGTGGGCTCGCTGACGGCAGCGGCGCTGGAGGTGGAAGCATCCGAGGACGAAGAGGAGGAAGCGGAGCCGGAGACGGTGAAGTCAACGCAAGACTCGTAGGTCTGGTTGATGGAAGCGGCGTTCCACCACCACTGGAGCACACAGTCACCGCCGGTGGCACACTTGTCACCCAGGTCGTCGGGGATGGTGACGCTGAAGTTGGTCTCGTTCTTGGTGACACCGGTGGCCGTGGAGGCGTACACGCTCCAGTAGATCAGAGGGGAGCCAATGACGGTGTCGGTGGAGGTCTGGACGACGGAGACGTTGGCGGTACCGGTGTGGGGGGCCATAATGTCGACGACAAAGTCGACGACCTCACCGGGCTTGTACGAGTAGACGTTGTCCTTGTTGTCGGCGAACTTGTAACCCTTGCACAGCCAGATGTCACATGCGGTGGCGTTGTAGTCGCTCTGGTCGGCAGCAACCTGCAGCATGTTCTGGATGTTGCCGTACTTGTTGGACTCCTGGTTGTCGTACACCTGCTGGCCACAAGCGGCCTCCATAGCGGAGCCGGGAAGACGGGGGTTGGGAGAGGTGACGAAACCGTGGCCGTGGACCAGGGAGACGAGCCCGGCAAGGGCAAGGACGGAGCCGGTGGTCTTCATGTTGTTTGTTTTGGTGATAGTCAAATATCTGAAGGAAAAGACAGCGAAAGGACCGGTATACCAGTATACCGATGGAGAAGGAATGGAAGTGGTGTGGAAAGAATGTGACGGTCACAGACCGGTGGAGTGGAAGAGAATGTAGAAAGGAAGGAGAAAGAGTCGGACAATCCTGTGTACTGAAGAAAGATTGAAGAAAAACCGAGCGAGTCTGCCGTCTATATAGCCAGTGCGGACCGGTTCTGGCCGTCAGAGCAGCTCCATCATAATCGATCGTGAAACGGCTCTAGCTCGGTCCAGCGCCATCGAAACCCTGAGGACAATAATGACAGGAGCCTCCCCACCCAAGAGGGGCGGTGGACTGACAGGTCGGGGCTGGGTCAATGACGAGAGGGCTTGCAGGCTGGCTCAAGCGCCGGGCAGTGGGCAAACAGTTTCACGTTGATGGGCGTGAAACGGCGGGTGGAGATGCAGTTGATTAGCGGTTCAACGCCGGGATGCTTGGCACAGTTAGGGTTTCACCTTCATTGCGCCCGCGCCTTGGCTGCCGCCCATCAAGCCTTGCCGTGACCGCCAGATTTTTTATCTCTCACGTCCCACTGGACCGCCTGCTCCTGAATTTCCTCAGGTTCGCCCTCCTAACCCTGGCAATTGCACGCTCTCGGGCGCGTGCTCCGAAGTAGCCGCAAGCCAAGACCAGGGGACCCATCCCTTAACAGCTCGGCGGCTCCAATCACAGCATTCGCCCGGCTGCAGTTCATTTATCCTCGACAGCCCTCAGCCCTGGCCTGATAGCCAAGCGCTAACGTCCTGGGCTGTTGGTCCCTCCATCTATCCGTATCCTTGATTGTCTGGGTTTTGATTATGATGCTATTGTCGACTCAGGATGCGATTCCCATCCAATTTCCCGACCATGCTTTGCGGTGAATAGACATCTGATAGGTTAGCATATTAATCATTTGGAATCTCATAGGTCAATCTTACTCTCCACCTAAAAGCACTGGCACTACCTCTGGCGAGACCTTCAGCGCCTCCCCCATCTTTTTCATATCCGCTTCATCCGCCTGCGTGACCGCCTCATCCTCGATGACCCCGCGCTTTGCAAGGCTCTGAGCCATGGCACTGTACAGGTCCTTCCAATGGATACTACCCGATGCAGCTAGGAAGTATCCATGTTTCCCGTAACCGATGTCATCGCCAGACAAAATCTTTCGGAGAATCTGCAGATACAAGGTGGTCGTGTCGATGATATGGCAGACAGGCCAGGTCTGATAGAGTCAGCCGATATGCACAATCATTCTTCTTCGAGGAGGGCATACAGGGTTAACCCGGATCCACTTTAAAAACTCGACGAAGCTTCATGGCAGCATTCACGATGGCCACGTCCTGGATCGAGGTCTGGTTTCCGAACCCTTCGTCTTTGCCATAAACAATACACGGAGCCAGTATGTAGCTCCGCACCCCGAGGGCTTCAGCAGTGTCGATAACCCTGACAACAGCATTGATTGACTATCGATATGTTAGATACTATTGGCAGTGGTATTTGTGCCTCGACCTACCTCAGCAAAGTCATGGCGTGCCTTCGCGGTCTTCTGTAGCTCATAAAGCTGCGGATCCGTGTCAAGTAAGGGACTGTGGGTGGGCATTCCCGCATGACTGCTGAACTCCTTCGCGCCAGCCGTATGAAGGAAGTGCACGTCTTTCCCGGTTTTCTTTTTGACATCGCCCAAGGCTTTGATCAAGGCCGGTTGATGCTTTGCTGAGTACGCATCGATGAGGTAGTAGATTATGGTGATCTCGGCTTGAATAATAGCCTCGGCCACGCCGCTGTGATCATTGAGACCGAGAAATATAGGCTCGGCGCCGTATTTCTTCACGGCGTCGGCCTGCTCTGCCGAGCGAACCAAGGCGTAGGACTTCCGCTGCTCAAGACACCTTGACAAACCCATAAGCACATCGCTACCCATATCCCGGGGCCTGTTGCCCTGTACAATACCAACCTCCGACTCCAACTCACCCCCATCCCACGCACAGTCAATCCGAATGACGTACGCTGCCCTCGCCGTCATCGAATCCATGTCTCGGGAACGACATGCAGGCAACATCGAATCCCAAGCCCAGTTACTCTCGCGGAACCTGACACCCCTTACACAATGGCGCGACGCATTGCAACACGACATCTGGTTCAACCATCTCAAACTCCACACTCTCGACACCCACACTTACAACCCCCCCCCCCCCCTCCCCAAGCAACAACCAATACATGACCCAACCACCCATCCAAATCCAAACCACCACCCTCCTAGAACTCCAATACCACGACATCATTGTCAGCCTGCACAGTGTCTTCATCACCTTCCCCCACCTCCCCCTCGTCCCACGAGAGAGTCATTACGCCGGCGCCCATGCCGCCACAGCCCTCGATCACGCCCTCGCCACCATCCACACCATCCACCGCCGCCTCAGTCAACATGACATCTTCCACGGCTCCTGCGAAATATACCAATACCAATGGAACGCAGTCTTAACCCTAATCGGATTCATGCTCGCCTTCCCCTTCTGTCACCGCTGTCCGACAGCCCGGGAATACGTCGATATCGCACTGGAGACATTCGAGTTCGCGGGCCCGCATAACGAGACTGCTGCGCGGGCGGCTTGTCTGACGCGACATCTTCGGGCTAAGGTGGACAAGCTGACCAAAGTCTTGAACATCGATCACAGACGTGGCGATGCTGGTGGTGGTATCCAGCCTTCTTCGTCCTTAAACGCAGAAGCGGGCAAAAAGGAATTGCTTCCCGAGCTGGAGAAGAATACAGACCCCCTTTGGTCTTGGGTCGACCTTATCGATCCCAGTGTTTGGCCGAGTCATTGCGATGCGGTGAATGAGGCGTTTACGGGGGCGCCGGAGATGACGTCGTTGCAGGATTTGCAATTTTTGCCTTGACTGGTGTTCAAATCCGAGCTGGACGTGAGCAAGTTGCTCAACTCGATTCCATTAACAAAGTCATGGCTTTCTTGTTGTGGAGAGCGCACATGCTGAATCTTGAACTATGGTACGACGTTTTAACGAGCGGTGGCATGCCGTTCCAACCCCTGACAGAAACGTTTTTTTGGACTTGGTACCTTGACAATCGAGGCCACGAGGTGAGATTGTAGATTGCCCGGCGGTTCAAGTTAGATGCAAGGAATATCGACAATAGGTGGTTTACCTGCCTGAAGAGGTATCAGCTAAAGATGTGTCGTGAGGAGACGTTATGGAGGTAGTCAGAAGAGGATCGGGGGGGGGGTGGAATGGGGGAAATGGGGGGATGTGAAAAGAAAGTGACACTGGCAGTTTCATAGCACCTTCGGCATGTGATTTGCGTAACACAACTTTTTGATTATCATAAGCACACTTTGAAGCGGTGTCACCACACTATTATGGGCACACCTTGGTTTCACATATCTAGTATATCATCAAGCCAAGACCACACACATCACCATCCTCATCATCCAACCTTTATTGCTCGCCATAAATTCCAAAAAAGAAGGCAATGTACAACCCATCGATGGTGGGATTAATTAACAATACTGTAGAGGTATGGTATCGATACATCAAAAATCATAAAAGGACCTAGTCGTCTCTCCAAGAAACAGTGCCCCAGGCACAGAGAGTACGTAGGGTAACTTGAACAAGCCGTCACGTCTCAGATCAGATGCTGCTGCGCCGGCCGCTGTTGCCCCTCCGTCCACCAGTCAGGGTTGTTCTCTGCCTGGGGATTCTCTGCATGCGTCGGGGAAGCCGTACACGCCGTGGGTCCGTGATTATCGGCAAACGGATTCTGGACCTGGAAGTCCTCCGATCGGTACTGGCCTGCGCCGTTGCTGTAGGTTCTCGGCAGGGATGGAGGTGTGGGAGAGACTCCGGAGGACTGGAGAGGGCTCTGCGTATCCCGGGGTGGTACTGGGGGTGGCACCGAGGATTGCACAGCGCCGGACGCCGAAGCCTGGCTGGATGACGCGGAGGACTGGCTGGCCGAAAGACCCTGAGCCCTGCGTGCGCTGAGGATAGCGTGCTGGTGTTTCGAAAGCGCTACAGACAATTCATCGTTCGTTTCGATCAACGTCACCAGAGTATCTTCATCGGGTCCGGGGTTCGTCGCGTGAATGTAGTTCTGAATGGCCCGGGAGGCCGAGCGACACCGGTCGGAGAATTCCTTGATGAGCTCGTTCTCGAGCATCTCGGTAGGAGGCGTGGATTGGACGAATTGGATGAGTAGCTTCGCGGAGGTCTTTGCCTCGGAGATGCGCGCGACCAGCTCCCCGGGTTCCGGCAATGCGGCACTTGGGTTGGCGCCGCCGCCGAAGTAATTCGGCGCCTGTCGGTATGGCTGGACCATGGGCTGTGTCAGACCGGGCTGTATGAACGAGGTGCGTTAGCATTATGGTGGATGTGAAGGGATGTCAGCTCACGTACACCGGTGTTTGTCCTGGTGTTGACCTTGCCCTTCTCCTTGCTCCACATTTGCAAGAGCAGCGTGAGATCCTCATCCCAGGACCGCTGCGTCTCCAGAAAGTCCAGCGTTTCCCGCAGGAAGTTACGTACGCTCCCATCCCTCGACAGGCGGAACAAGTCCTTCAAGGTAGCCACGAACTTGGCGTCGATGTTGCGCGAAAAGGTATGACCCGGGTTGTCGATCAGAATGCGAATAAGCATGATCGCATTGTACTGCACGTTACTCGGGGTCTTCGACGGCTCGGACAGCAGCTTGCGGATGCGCTGGGCCGCTTCCCGGGCGGCGTTGGGGCTTGATTCTGCACTTTCGACGATCCCGGGGAGGTGAACGAATTCATTTCCATTCTGGATGTGAGGGAGGCATTGTCAGTATGGTTGCATGGTAGGGAGGGATTTGGGCGGAGACAAGGTGATCGGATGGTGAGGGGCACATACGGGGCCTCCCGATTCGCAGAACGCAGTCTAGTAAGCCGTACGTCGCAGTTAGCTGGATGCACTTCAATGCAATATGTAGATTGAGGCAGTAAGCTGACCACTTCTTTCAAAATAACTCCTTCAGGTGAGTCATCTGCGTAGGAGGGAGTGTCGCGCGTCGGGCCTGTTTCTGGCATGAGCTGATGCCGTCGCATAAGCTAGCGCGGAGGGGAAACCCACTGGAGCGCCTGCTGAGGGAGGTGAAGATGCGCTTCATTGTGACTGTACAGGTAGGATCACGAGTGTCTAAAAATGCGACCAACTCTCATAGAACTAAAGTGATTGGGAAAGGGGAGTAAGATGAGGTAGGGAGGTTAGTTAAGTTGACTGACTACAGTCTCGGCATCAGCCTAGGCGCCGCGGAAAGGAAAAAGAACGGGCGCGGAAGCGGTAGTAGTTAACTAACTAAGAGCAAGGGCGGCCTTAGTCAATCGTCCGCTGCAACCCCCCGAAACCTTCTGCGTTGGAGGTCGACCCAGCCCCGTCCAGTGGCAACGCGCTTTGTCGGCGACACGCAAGCAATCCCTCGACGTTCTTGGGACAGTCCAGACGGGAAGGCGTCTATATCGGTACTGGGTAGGGCCATGGCATCCACTTGATCCGCGGGCAGGTGAATCCTGATGCCTGCTTGCTTCCTACGGCGATACCAAGACCAGCCCGTGATGCACTTCCGCTCCGTCAGCTCAACCAACCGGGCGCGAGTACGTAGGTCGTTTCCACTCGCTTTGCTTCAGCTGCATACTTTTCTGTCGTCATGGGCGTGCGAATGCTTCGCCTGGAGGGGTCATGTTGAGGGTGACTAGCGCAGAAAGATCTCCTGGCGGTCGGTCCGTGTGGTTGATTGGGGTGACAGTCACACAGCCACTCTTGGCTTGCCAGGCATCCGTCCTGTCTCCTCCGCCAACCTGGAGCTGGCTGACGGCGGGGTTTTGGTCGCGGGATGGCCGCCTTCTGCAGTCTGTAGATCAGAGGGTCTAGTTGTGGCGCGGCTACAAGAGCACTGGCGTGGTATCGGGTTACAAAAGCCTACTACGATTTGGCAAGGTAGCCAATCTCTATGGCCTAGACTTCGGAGGATAGGCGGGTGACCTGGCCTGATACAGGACCCTTGTCCACATCCTTTTTTAGACTTCATGAAAGAAAAATGAATTCCGTATCCGATCATGAATTAACGCTCAAAGTGTCCTGAAGTATGAGAATGTCCGAACAAGCCGTACTGAAGCACGCCATCCGTCCATGTGCGGAGGAAATCCCTGGACTCGTTCGATCGGCACCAGCTATGGGCCGGCCGCCAGAAATGAAAAAAAGTCCAGGTGAACCAGAAATCCGGGGAAGAGATCAATGCCTAGAGACGCATAGTGACGCCTCGGAAACAGTAGGAACATCGTCATCAGTCTCGCCGGGTGGTTTCGAATTTTTTCCATTTGTCAAAAAAGTAATAATTTCTTTTGTATTCCTTCCGTGACCAGGTATTGGATCCGTACAGCAAACTCCGGCATTCCCATTTCAGTATCTGACCACTTTACTTCCCCCGACACCTACAGACCGCTTATGCCTGGATGGCACGGCGGATCTGAGCACCACGCTGTCTGGAGCTGAGGTGAGACTCCTTGGCAACGACGGCCTTCTGGACCTGCTCCTCAGCCTCGGTGAGGATGAGCTCGATGTGGCAAGGGTTGGTCATGTAGGGGTTGATCTATCGACGGGTCAGTTTCGGGCGGTGATCAAAATGGTCTCGAATCAACATACACGACCGTGGGCACGGTAAGTACGTCTGCGGCCCTTGGGAGCCTGGTTGACCTGGATGTGCTTGACAACGAGGTTGCCAGTGTCGAGACCCTTGGTGTCGGCGTTGGCCTCAGCGTTCTTCAGGAGGTCGATGAGGAACTGGGCGGACTTGACGGGCCAGCGGGCCTTGGAGACACCCCACTGCTTGCCTGTAGAGAAGACGGTCAGCGTCTTCGTTCCCAATTATTGCATTTGCCACATCCTCCATTTCATCCCCGTCCACATCATTCCCATCGCTCGGATTTTCCCCCCCATCAACTCCCACCGCAATCATTCATTCCATTCCATCCCATCCGTAATCATCGCGAATAAAAAAATATGTCCACTCACCCTGGGCGCAGCGACCGGTGCTGCCAGCGTACCTCCGCATGGGGACGGCCTCGGCCTTCTCAGTGACATTGGTGAGGAAGGTAAGGGCGCGCTGGAGCTTCATGCCGTTGATGGCCTGGGCGGTCTCGCGGGTGTTCTTGAAAGAGACACGCAGGTAAGAGCCCCGGGAGCGGGCGCTCTTAGCGGCGGGAATGTCCTGAGCAGCGTAACGGACCTGATGGCGAAGAAAAAAAACCCATCAGCAAAACCATTCATACCAAAGCACATTTCATGTTCCTTGTTTCCAAGCACAATTCATTCATAACAGCAGTAGGAGGTGGTGTGTGTCGGTGGTAATGGTAACAGTAGGGTCGCGAAAATTCGATATAGGCCCTCTCCGGCCGACCTGGGGGGGGACAACGCAGGATCGAAGAATTCCGGTACATCGATGGGGTGGGACATTTGGACAGCGATTTTCTTCAAAGGTTCCAGATCCTCCAATTTCAACCGATAGCAGCAAACGCGAATATAGAACTCACCATCTTGATGTGGTTGCCGAGCGGGTGGTCCTCGATGTCGGGTGAGAAGATTTGTCGCTTTTCTGTCGTCGGCCGCTGGAACTTGAGATCGCGAGGCTCGCTCGTTGTGGTGCGCTTTTTCGCTCTTGGCGCCCGCCTAGGGTATGCCAGCCCTAGCACTAGGCGCCTTCCGGTAGGTGCGCCCCCTACCGCCCGGCAGTATCGCCCCTTAGCGCCTGCAGGCTTCGAGGTCCGCAGCAACAACTAATTCTTGTTTATGCCATATTATCTGGTTTGAGAGAGATCTGTCCTTTATTGCTCTGGACTATAGTAAGTGATCTCTAATACTCTATCTTTCTCTTGTCCGAAATCTTTTTCTCTTCTCTGTCATCCGCATAATGGTCGCCTTCATTGCCGTCACGTGTATGCCAATGCTGACTAACGGCTCCGCTTCCCCGTCCCGTTCCATACAGGCGGGCTTACGCTGCAACCCGCATACAGGCTCCCATAGATTGAGTTGCTGTGTACGGAGTAAACAAGTCAAAATTAGAAGGATTGTCTTATTTTTCAGAAAAATGGGAAGCTTAACATGGGGATTCACCTGTTTTGATAGGGGCTAGTAGATCATCTGTATGTCAGGACAAGAACATATTGTTCATACTTGACCTGTTTAGATACGCGTTTGTCACCCATGATTTGCACTTATATACAACTTATAGCGTCGACGCCGAGTATAAACAAACAGACACTCAACAGCAAATCATTCAACAGCAAATCATTCAACAGCAAATCATTCAACAGCAAATCATTCAACAGCAAATCATTCAACAGCCACTCCGGCTTTGAGTTCAGAAAGCTTCAAAGAATTTCTCGGCGAATGATGAAGATATAAGATTATTCTATTAAACTTCGACGCTGGTGTGTATGGAAGCTGAAGGGCGAAGCATGTTGGTAAATGTCTTCAACTAATGAAGTCTTTGAATTATTGGTTCAGACGGAGGCGCTGATGGAGCACACCGTACACTTTGATATTGCAGGTGTTGGAAGCAACGAGGTGTTTCGTGAGGGTGTTTTGATGCGAGATCATAGGTCAGATAGGAAGTGATCAAGCGAGTTGGTAGATAAAGCCGCTGGGGCAGCCGCTGAGGCGGAGGTTGAAGCCCCTGGAGCAGTTATCTTTAGTATTCAAAATGCCATATATATAGAAGGCGAAGGCTGCCATGGTTTTGGCCGGATCTCAGGATTAAGGTAAAAGCAGACAGCAGGCCTATGAAAGGCACTGTTATTGTAAGTATATCAAACATTATAGAGATTTTTTCGAAGTCACTATTTAGCTATATACTCGCAGGAATCGGAATCCTTGGGTGGTTGGCGTTTTTGGTGGTGAGATCTTCGAGGATGGGCTCGGGCTTTTGGTTCTAGTTTTGGTTCTAGTGATCTCGGCCGTTGCAGGGGCTCTTTGCCTGCTGGTATCTACTGCTTAGATTGTAGGTTGATTTGGCTGTTATGGGCACTTCCCTACTAGCACTGGTTAGTTTCAATAAAGCCGCCCTTAATGTGGAGTCACTGGCTGGTTCCAATCTTTGAGAGAAAGTTTTGGAGATAGCAGAGGTGAAGGTATAAGATTGAGGCACTATGAAGACTACTGGTAGGTGGATTTAAAGTCGTCCTAGGACATTTAGGAGGTGAGCTTAGAGTTATCCTAAGACTAGATACCTCTATATCCTCCTCCGGTGTGTTCCACGGCGTGTGGTATGTATCGAAAACAAAACAAGGTGTCTCACCCGGAAATGTGCCGGTGGTGTGTCAAGCAAGCCCATTGCGCATGTTTCATGTCATGACTGCTAACAGATACAAATGAGAATAAAGTACAGACTGCTTTGACTTGAAGAGGGTGAGTTGGGGGGCAACCACAGCAGAAAGCTAGCCCCCCTCACTCTCATGCCGGCGCAACTCCGGCGACCCCCACAGCCCCGCACCAGCGTGGGGGGAGATGGGGACACCAGTCAAGCCGCTGTTGCTGCGCGCTCGTAGAGGCAAAAACCAAAAAGTGCTGGTGTATTATCGCCCTATTCATAATACAATCACGCAAATCATATATGATGCAGCTCGTCACTGCCCTCTGGGCTGCTCGTGGGGATTAGAAGAGGAGACTGCTGCTCATGTCTCCGGACCAAGTTGGCACTTGCCACGGCTGAGATCGGTCTTGTCCGGATTGGAAGACGTCTTGGTTTTGGAGTGTGTCTAGTGCGAGTGTGTTGGCTCCTGACATCTGGTCCCCAGAGACGTAGTCCCCCACTGCTTCGAGATCAAGCCACGAGAAGTCGTTCGCGGGGCTGAAGTGCACGTAGCTGCTCTGATCGGACAAGCTGTGCGAGAGTGCCACGTTGTTTTGCAACAGCACGTCGCTGCTTTGGTGAGTTCCGGCTTGCGGCGCTGTTGGCGTTGATCTTTGCTGCCATAGAAGCTCGAGAAGCTTTGCATAGCGTGACCCAATGTCATCGGATCCGCCACTTGCTCGCTTTAGAACATCTGTTGTTCGAGTAACAAGATCTCGCACTTTCATCTCCTCTGAGTGCGACATGACACCAAATGAACGTGCCTATGAAGTATTAGTAGGCTTTAAAGTAGCAAGAAGATAATGAAAGAGGGATACCTTGTATAGAAACACGGCTGCATAGATACCATAGAGATAGAATCTAAGTGGCATGAAGTGAAGATGCTTCTCCGGATGAACCACATCAACAAGAATTATCAGGTATGCTTTGGCGGCATCAATTGACTCATAAATAAAGCGGGAGTCCTGCATCGAGGCTACATTGTTGAAGGTGGCTCGCAAGTGCTCTCTTTGAGATTGATTATCATTTTGTAACTTAGACACCAACGATTGGGATATTGCCGCCTGGAAGGCAAACGCGTTGGTGTACAGCCTTAGGTATTCATACGAGAGCTGCAAAGTGACTTTCATGGGAGTCGAGCCTGGAGGAAAGAGATTAATGACAAGAGAACAAAAGGCTAAGATCCGTGACTTACATGGTAAAGATCCCCAGAGCGATTTCCATCGTAGGATAGCAAGACGAAAGTCATCCACATACTTAACATAGTCGCCCATGAGCATCATCTGATTACTCGTTCGCATCCCCGAATAGAGGACATCGTGGACGTTCCCATAAAGCTGAGTGAGATCCAGAGTGGCTTGCAAGATTCTTGCATAGTCCTCATCACCATCTTTGACTGGTTGAAGTGACGGGAAATCTTGGCTGACAAGGCCAGTCATTGGCCCCGGTCCGCGAGACCAGAAGGCGCGGCCAATACGAACCGATATCAAGCGGTCTGAAACATAGCAGCTGGTCCATGCCAACCGCCTGCGAGCCTCCGTTTCTGCATCCCCTGAAGAGTCTCGGAACGACGTCCTATCCAGCCCCAGAAAATAACCGGATCGCAAGGCAAGCCCAACATGCATCCAGGCAGCTCGATCTTCTTCCCCACGACCCACGCGCTCAACACGTGGCCGCAGCCCTTGTGGTTCCCATTCAGCCAGGAGAAGAAGAGCTTCCACAGCCTCCACATCGCAATCAGCGCCCGCAGCAATCCCGGAAATCAGCTCGTGCATGTATTTGGAGCAGTATTCGTGGATATGAGGCCGCTCAACTAAATCTTTTGAAGCGATGGTGAGGATGGCAGTGAGCAGATGTTTCTCATTGTCGGCAAATGCATCCAGCGCGTCGCGGTTAAAGTACTTTCGTGGCACCAAAGGAAGGTATGGATGGAAGTGTTCGGCGTAACGAGCCACTAATTGCCACACTGTTCCCGGGTCTAATGACCGTGTCTGAACCAATCTATATGCTTTGATACCTTTCTTAGGCGGGAAGTCGCTCCCAGAGCTATTTTGGAGCACACTGTATGAGGGAAACGCTCTGGGGCCGACACGCAGAGATTCGGCGCCCGTTTCAGGGCTCGGCTCTTCTTCGCCTCTCTTTGCGATGCCAGTAAGACACTGCCAGGCATCAGATGGATTCCGGGGCACAGAGCCTATAGATGCGGTGTCATCTTCATCAACCGACATTGACGTTGTGGTCGGTGGGTTCGGGGGCAAAAAGGCCACCGGGCCAGGATACAAGCCAGAAGCCGGTTGTTGATGGTCGGAATTGGACGGACTTGGTGCCTCGGCGACGGAATCTCTCCGCCCCGGGAGGTTGGTGTCTGGGGTGAAGTTTTTGATTTTGTTTTTGCGAATCCGACGCCCTCCCCGGTTGGAGCTGCCCAGAACACATTCGCGGTTTTCTCTGATACACCGCTGGCATGGGGGCACTCCCGGGCTCCCGCTGCTATCCCTGTTTTCTTTCCGTTAGCCGCGGGAACAAGAACCGAGGCGGCCATGCCATCCTCGCAACCAGAACGGACTTACAGATCACATTTCGATTTGCGCTGTCTGCAATGTAAACATGCTCTTGACACGCGTTTCATCAGATGGTCCGCACGAGCCCTGGCTCTGGATCGGGGGGTGCCCTCGACTGGCGGAGACTGATCGTCCTGGTCCATTGTTGCCTAGGGTGCCAAAGCTACTCCGGATCACTCACTGTTCATGAGCGACACGACGCCAAACCGACATCTTCCTTCCAGCAAGGCTGGCACAGGCACAGTGACTCAGGCGGACGCGTGGGCGATCTGTTGGGGTGATTCGTTGAGAAATTCAAACTTGCGATAGGCGGAGGGTGAAATGGGATGAAAATAATCAATTGTCACTAGTTTTCCGAGCGACAATTCTCGTCCAGCAGACGTGTGACTTCTCCGAAAAGCTTCCCATAGACTTGTCGGGGGGTTGATTCGAGCTTCGGGGAGGCGCCCGTGTTTCCCCACACAGCTGGCTTTCGGGATTCCGCAGCCCATGTACGTACGGACCGCGCACTAGTTGTCCGCCTCGGATTCCAAATCATCGATCAACACTCGTGGCGACGTGACGCGGAGAGCAGATGCGGGGAGATGGCACAGATGGCTTGTCGAGTGTCGAATAGGCTAGGATTACTCATCCCATCCATGCCGGCCTATTCATTGGTCTGTTCAGGGTACCTACCATGCATGGAAACAACCCT
This sequence comes from Aspergillus heteromorphus CBS 117.55, assembly GCF_003184545.1. Classification (NCBI taxonomy): domain Eukaryota; kingdom Fungi; phylum Ascomycota; class Eurotiomycetes; order Eurotiales; family Aspergillaceae; genus Aspergillus; species Aspergillus heteromorphus. Next base: position 24,482 of record NW_020290475.1, on the reverse strand, counting down.
GCTGAACATCAAAATCCAAACAACTCCCCTCTTGCTCTCTTCCGCCCTTCCTTCCTATTCCAATACCTACCACAACTTACAGCAACGTATCAAAATAGTATCTATATCCCCGTCAAGGGTAGTGAGGTGCAAAGGGTCAAACGCTTCGTTTTATGACAACCGAGAGTCTTACTACAAAACCCGCCTTGGATTCCCTCTCTCCTCTCACAAAGAGTCACAAAGAGAGGAGGATCAATGCACGAAGCATAATATCAAAGGAGGAAGACGAACTTCCCTTTTCCGTCTATCTTGGTCAGACACATTGCAATCCCCATTTGGTAACCCGAAAGAGAATTTCTTACACACCCAGGCAACCCGGCTGACCGTGGGCCACCAAAATTCGACCCCCTATTGTGAACGTGGCATACATAAAGCGACTTGAATACCTCACACTTGCCCTGTTGAAATGCGGTATAAGATTGACAGATTTCAAGGCGATAGTGCGGGCCACAGCATTGAAGGAAAAGACGTGGTATCGGTGGATTTTTCCAAGATTTGACTTGGAAACAAGACCACACATGATGAGAGGGTTATTATTAGCAGCCACAAGCGCTTCTCAAGGCCTTCAAGTAGCTCGCCTAGCTTATCAGACCCTTCAGAACTATTGCTTTCGTGATAGGTCTCAAAAAAAGAACGTTGGTCCTACCGGTGGACCTCCGAATACCACCAGTTCACTAACATCAAACGTCAATGCGAGTTGTCTCCGACCACCGGATAACCTGATATCGTGACTATGGAAGGAACCGGCTGTATATGCAGTATATCGGCCACTGGTGGACCCCAAGAACCCACAACTGTTTTCGTTTTTTTTTTTTTTTTTTCACCCCTACCACTGGAGAAAAGTGTATAGATAGGATGCGTAGTTCTGAAACACTTGCTTCACACCCGACCACCATCGGGGTTTTCATGCCATTATGTGAAGGGTGCTAAAATCAAGTCACCCTCGCCTTAGCCTGTCATACCACTCTGACAGTTGTGCTGGATATATGAGGCAAGGCTTGTTCGCTGCCACAGACTGGCTATTTTCCTTGGCTATCAGTGATAGATAGGCGCCAGGAGCTCTGGGCACTGATTTAGGTGAAACTTCCAGTGGATTGGGCCGGAGTCGCTGGCATGCCGACGGTGACAAGCAGGAAATAGTCTCACCCGCGATCCATCCCCACTGAGAGGAAACCGATTCCGAAAACCCACAAGCTCCGTCCACCAGGGACTGGATCCCTGGCCTCTCTGGCGCGCGAGGGAGGAAAAATCGAGTCATGACAAAGGAGGCTGATACAAAATAGATTAACAGGGACTGCCAGGCTTATGAGGCTACGTAGGGACCAGACCCGTGACCGCCATGTGACTCCGCCGGCAGTTTTTTTGCCATCCATTATTCACCTCCTCTTGTACTCCGAAATGCCCGCTTTGCCTCCGAGTTCCTGGGCAGCCTTGTTTCACCATGAGACCCGGGAAAGATGACAGGAACACCCGTCTGAACGTTTCCTCCCCTGCAGGTTCATCTTCATTGTGCCTCTAACTGACCTTTCAACAGAACGGTGCTGTCGCTGCCTCGGTGGGTTTGCGGTGGGCCGTCGCTGCTGCTTAGCATGCCAGTCACGGCCAATACGGGACGGTCGTTTCAGTCGGGATTGCACCACATGAAACGCGCAGAGCCAGTCAGGTAGCCAATACTACAGGATGGACAGCTGCTCGGCAGCGGCTATCTCAATACGTAGGTGGCACAACTGGCTGGCTGGGAAAGCGGCATGGCTTGAATCCCTCGCAAGGTGGTGGTGGTGGTAGTGGTGGGTGGTGGGTGGTGGTAGCTGCTGGGTTGATTCCCAGGGCCTGCGCTACCGCTACGCCCTCGGTCGGGCCTGGTCCAACTTCCTGCAAGCGGCCGTTTCCGCGCTTGCTGAATAGTCAACCGGGGCCAAGAGCGCTAAACACCAGCCAAGCCCAGAGACCTCCCAGTTCTCCATCTTTATCGGAAACGACGATGCCTCCTTCACGGTGACAGTAGGGATCTTTCACTGGGTTCAAGGCCGAGCGCAGACGCCTGTCTTGGCGCTTAGGCCGAACCCTCCCCCCCCCCTTCCCCCCTCCAGGACCACGCCATTATTGCTTGCTAGCAAGATTTATGGAGCTGGCCATTGGTCCCTTTTGGCCTGCTCTCTGCTGTATGCTCGCAGGCATGATCCGCAGCGGACTTGCCTTTTCGCTTAAAGTTCTTGCGGTGCCGTGGATCTTTTCTGGTGACAGGGAATCTTTCTTCAGTTTTTATCTTGGGATCCGTTTATCATTTCCCTTTTCTCTCCTTTGGTATCACATTCACTTCTCTTGGCCAGCTGGCTGGTAGTTGTTCTTTCGTTGTGCACCAGCCTATTCATTCTTTGTTCTTTGTTTCAGAACGTTGACCATTGTGTTACTCGATTCAAGGCATTCGTCCTTTGTCTTGTTTTCTTGTGACGCTGCCGATCATTCTTTGCTTCAAACATCATTCGTTGTTGGTGTAGACAATTACTTTCTTTCTACAAGAGTAGACGTCAACTTCTTCAAGGATCCTGTTTTTTTTTTCTCTCTCTCTCTTTCTCTTTTGAGCTGTCCAATCATTTACGACGCTGTGCGTCTACCGTCCCCTTGCTCGATCCCGTTGCTTATATCATGCATGTAGGAAAGTGGAGGTAAGTGATATTCGAAGGCTGGCCCCCCACTCAAGACACTGGTAATGACTAAAGATGGAGTGCAACCAAGATCCAACTCATCCGATTCCCTGCTCTGTACGGTGTTTCCCACATTCTTCGGCTTTTCTAGCCGCAATCGCTCGTGACGACGTCTTAGTCATTTGCACATACCGGTGGAGCAACTTGACCGTTTGCATCGCCTGATCCGAACGGTTTCTATAAGAACTTATCTAAGGAAGAAGGCATCTAATAGCCCTCCTCGCCTTGAGGTCAGAACGATTCCAAGGCCTCTGCTCTGACTGCGCTGCTGTTGCTGTTGCTGGTGCTGTTGCTGTGAACCCTGTCGTCTGAGAGTCCTTGGACTCAACGCCCCCATCCCCACATTCTTGTCGTTCCCCTGCCATTAGATCCGTGCGTCATACGGGATTCTGGCCAGGTTAAAATTGGAAACCCTGACGGCCAGGAATTTGCCGGGACCACGGCCCCATACGACGACTGTGTTGACTTCTGTTTATCCGTTCGCCATCGTCCCGAATAACTTCGTGCTACGCTGGGCCGTAGGAGGTCCCTGTTACCAATGGACGACGTTCACCAGCGTATCACCCCACGAGGCTATGGGATAAACATTACTTATGTCTATGAATACTCCAGAGGGTTGAATGGAGTCGACGTACCCCGAGATGTTCTGTTCTCGCGGATCATCTTTTCGTCCTTGATATTCGTCGCCATGGTCGTCTTTTGCGGACGCATCGCACAGATCAGTCACTCCTATCTCCGACTCATCACTTCCTTGACGGCAAGCAGGAAACAGCAAACCTTTTGGAGCATTGAGGTATCATCTGCCTGGGCAAATATCAAGAAGCATCTGCTGTACTCGCCCCTGGGCAGGAAAAGACACAACCGAGAAATCCAGCTCTCATCCGCGATCAATGTGGGCACCTTGCCTTCCAGATTTCAGGTTATCCTGATCTTCTTGTACTTCGCCAGTCAGGTTGCCTACTGCACCATCCTCGATTACAATGCCAACGTCAAGGCAGCCCTTGTTGCCGAACTACGCGGGCGCTCTGGAACATTGGCAGTCTTGAACATGGTGCCTCTTTTCCTCCTCGCGGGCCGCAACAACCCGTTGATCCCTCTATTGCACGTGAGCTTCGATACATACAATCTTCTGCATCGGTGGCTAGGTCGCATAGTTGTGCTGGAGAGTGTTGTGCACACGGCCGCATGGGCGGTAAATGCGTGCGACGAGGTCAGTTTTGCCAACATGCTTGAGCGCCTACGTACGACTCCGTTCTTCACCTGGGGCTTGCTGGGTACTTGCGCGATGGTCACTCTGGGCCTCCACTCGCCGTCCCCAGTCCGACATGCCTTTTACGAGACCTTCCTACACATTCACCAGCTCGCTGCTTTCCTGGCGTACCTCGGTGTCTTGATGCACCTGGATTTAGACGATCTCCCGCAGAAGCCCTGGGTCATTGCCATTGGTCTGATATGGCTCTTGGAAAGAACCACTCGCCTCTTCCGGCTCTTGTACCTGAATATCTCGCCACGAAGGGGATCTACACGACTTGTCGTGGAGGCTCTTCCCGGGGAGGCCTGTCGGGTGACCTTTCACCTACCCAAGCGCGTCCGCATCAGTCCCGGCAGCCATGTCTATGCCTACATCCCAAGCATCGCAATGTGGATGTCGCATCCTTTCTCTGTCGCTTGGGTGGAGCCAAACAACTGTGTGACTCCGGCTTCGTGCACGGAGAAGGATCCAGGTCTCATGGATCCCGCATTCCTGGAAAAGCAGCCCATCAAAGATTTCGAGGGATACATGAGAGACATCCAAGAACCGACATCAGTTTCCCTCATCATCGGTGCCCAACAAGGCATGACGCGCAAGCTGTACAATAAAGCCCTCATGTCTCCCGGTCAAACCCTCTACACCTCGGGACTCATCGAGGGCCCGTATGCGTCCCACGCATGCAACATGGGCAGCTACGGCACAGCGGTGCTTTTCTCAGCCGGTGCGGGCATCACGCATCACATGCTATACGTCCGTGACTTGATCCTCCGCTCCTCGGAGGGTCGCGTCGCCACCCAGAAAATCTACCTCATCTGGTCTGTCCGCAGCACAGAGCATCTGGCCTGGGTACGCGAATGGATGGACCAGATCCTGCGGCTTCCGTCGCGTCGCGAGATTCTCACAATCAAGCTGTTCGTGTCCAAGCCCAAAAGCAGCCGCGAGATCGTGTCGCCGAGCGCCACGGTTCAGATGTTCCCGGGTCGGTGTCGACCCGACGTGGTTCTCGACGAGGTGATCCCGCAGCGCGTCGGAGCGACCATTGTTTCGGTCTGCGGACCCGGTGCATTTGCAGACGAAGTGCGTGCTGCAGCGCGGAAGAATATCGGGAAAGGCGCTGTGGTTGATTTCGCTGAAGAAGCCTTTACATGGTAGATAGCGATGTATAATCGCTCGCGTTTTTCCTTTGGTCACCCCAGCCTTGCACACCCTTTACCTTACCCTGCCATATCTTTATTTCCTTCTTCTTTTTCTTCCTTTTTCATCCCTTTCTTCCTGTTCAAAATTCTTCTTCTTTACGATCCTTTCTTCGTTTTCTCTGTTGTATATTAAATCTCTTTCTATTAGTTTGACCTATCCTGGCAAACCGTCTCTTGTTGATTGGTATTGGTATTGGTATTGGCACGATGGTACGAGTACAAGTATGTGGATTTGAGACCCGATAGTATACAGCATAGTAGGCAAGCAAAGCACTGTTTGCCCATCCATTCATCCATCCCTCTTCTTCTACGGGAAAAATGATAGATAATTCTCCCGCCCCTAATGATACTATAATAACCCGGACCACATAGATTGAAGTATTACGCGCCGCCCTGTAGCATGTATGCATGTCAGTCTTGAATCATGCATTCACCCAGGTCACATTACTGTCGGGTGTCTTACTTCCGATGCGACATGACTCAACCACCCCCCCCCCCCCACACACACACACACATACCAGAGAACCATTCGGTATAGCAAATGACATATTCTCATCCCAAGACCTCTTCTATTCCATCCTGTATTCTAACCCAAGACTTGAGTTGAGTCACCACTCCCCCATCCCCTGATACAATGTCGTCAGTAAGTAGTAAGTCGGCCATGTTCCCCCCCCCCCCCGCCCAACAATGAAACAGTTACAAGGGATTGTTGCATCTAGCACAATAAGCTTCAAATACAACCCAACCACAGTCATTGCGTCATTACATCAATAATGACTACGAGACAAAGATCTCAGATACAACATTATCATAGTCCCGACTGCTCTAGATGTCTTGGCTTGAGGAAAAAATCTACCCCCCCCCCCCCCCCCCTCCCTTCTCGGTAAGTAAGAGAGACATGGATTCAGCTGCGCAACACATAAATACCCGGACAGCGATGAAATAATTAATTTAAACACCGAGTGAATGGTTACTGTACAAAGTACTTGCATAGCCGCCCCATCATTCATAGTTCCTGTATGTATTATATGTGCTAGGTATGTGTGCTTGGCTCTATTATTATACTACTATTCCACTGCATATGCACACTGCCTTCCTGCCTGTCTGCCTGCAAGTAAGTAAGTAGTAAGCAAGTAAGCAAAATCCCAAAATAGCATCTTCATGCGGGCTGCACTAGGTACGTAGACCCACTATAGTAGCACACCAGCCCAACCACTAAAGTAGTTAGATAAAATCTAGATAAATATCTAGTAGCGAGCCCACTAATTAATTAATCCCCTGGCCCCAAATCCAATTATTCCCGTCCAGTGGCAGTCTAATCTCGGAGCCGCGGCGCTAACCACCCCTCCCACCCCTCCGCGCTAGTCCATCGTAGTCTATTGACTCGTCAGTCGTCAGTCGTCAGTCGTCACTCCTGAGTTGAGAGTTCTGAGTTTCATCGAGTCCTGGTTCTGTGGCTGTGGCTGTGGGTGACGGGCGGGCTGGGCGGGCGGTTACGTGGTTCCTTCCTTTTTTTTTTTTTTTAGTTAACTAGGTTTGGGATTGGAGAAGCTAAGCTTGGCTTGACACGGGTACGGGTAGGGGTTGTTTGGGTTGGAGGTTGGAGGGAGAGAGAGGCTGGAGGGAAGGCTAGTTACGGGTTGCGGGCGGGCGCTTAAGGATTTTTCCTTTTTTTTTTATTCATTCTTCTTTCCTTGGTTTCTTGTGGTGGGTTGATTCTGGGTTCCTAGAAGATATAGATAGATACTAGATAGATAGATAGATAGATAGATAGCGCTATGATGAGTCGGTTAGTGTGGGTACCACATAGTAGTACTGGGTGGGAGATTAAATTGGAGGGAGGGGTGGAGAGGGGGGCTGTTATTAAGGATCCATACTATTACTTTTATTTATTTATTTATTTATTTTTATTTTTATTTTGCACGTTTTCAATAAGTTTCTTTGGGGGATGGTTGCTGCTTTATGTGTTGGTTGGGTTGGGTTGGGCTATCATGTTGTGTTGGTGTCACTGAAGCATGGATATGTTCTGTGTTTTCCTCGGGGTACTACCCCGTACTAACTAGTATTGATAAATTTAAAAGAGGAGATGTCAAGTAAATAAAGTATTTGAAAATGTCAATTGGGGTTTCTACCCCACCGATCTGATAATTCTAGTTCTAGATTTTATGTACGTACATGAATGTATGCATGCATATCTGCAGTTTTCAGCAATGAAAGGAGCCAAGTGCGAAGAGTAGAGAAGAGAAGAGGAGGGATGAGATGAGAGGGGGGAAAAAAAGGAGATAAAAATGAAAAAGGAAAGAAGAGGAAGAACTCTAATATCCAACCAAGCGTTCATCAAGACGCTGAAGCGAAAAGGAAAACAAAAAGCCCATACATAAATGTCCATTACATGAAGAATCCAGCCGCTATATATGTCCAGAGTCCAATCAATACATTAAACAGGCATGCAAGCATATGTCCAGGGGGGAAGTCAAAGAAAGGAAAGATGAAATGAAGTAAGGCTCTTATGCTTTAGAGGAGCCCTTCTTGTCCTTCGGGGTCTCGGTCTTGGGGGTCTTGGGCACACGAGCCAGCCAGTAAATGCCCACGGCGGCGAAGATGTTGAAGATGATGTACACCCACATCAGGCCGAAGTTGCGCCATGCCTGGTCGAAGTAGCTGCTCACCTCCGCCAAGAAGGTGTCGGTGCTGGAGATCGAGCAGAAGGAGCAGGAGCTGGTGGAGCTGGGATCCTCGAGGTATCCGCCGTAGCTGTTGATGTAGTCGGCCATGTAGCTCGAGCACGTGCTGTTAGGAGGCGGGGTAAACTGAAGGTATTCCACTGCTTCGCAGACGGCGGTCGTGCCCGATACACCGGTGGATAACATGCCCGAAACCAGGTAGGTAAATGGCGACACGCGGTACATGAAGATCCAGAAGCCAGGGAGTGTCGCAGGAGTAGCCAGAACACCACAGAAGATCAGACACAGGGAGAACAGCAGATTAGCGATGTTACCACCTGTTTCTGCGAGCTCGATACCAGCGATGATCATGTGCGCGAACGTAGAGGTGAAGAGAAGGAAGGACAGGATCAGCAGGAACATCAGGGCACCACGCTCGTGAACAGCGTGGGTTGGCTCGGCATTCCCATACAAGCCGATGGGGTAGTACCAGCAAACAAAGATAAGAACACTCATGAGCGCGTTCCATGGAAGCTCAACAATGATATTGGCAGTCATGAAAGCCTGCCAGGAGTAGGACTTGGAAGGCCTCTCACGAGCTTCGTACAGCGAACGCTGAGTGCAGAAGTTAGGTAGGATTTGCTGAACGAGGTTACCGAAGATAGTCATCAGCATGAAAATACTGAACATCTGGTTCTGGAGACCCTGTGCACTGTTCTTGGCCTTGAAAAAGGAGAATCCGATGTAAAGCGCGGTGAGTACGCAAAGAGCGATCTTCGAGTAGATATACACCGGGCTTCTCCAATACTGAGAGAAAACGCGGAGCAAGCACTCCCGCAACTGCACGGAGAAGGGGGCAGCAAATTCATTGAGCTCGCCAGGATCAGCCTTGGAGGCATCAACCGGCTTCTGCGAAAGAGTGGACTTGAGCTCAGCAAGGTGGTCAAGCACGCCTTGACGCTCGGCACTTTCGCGCCAAGCAGCGGGCCAGTCGACATCACTGTGCGATCCAGGAGCAGCACCAATAACCTCAAGCATCCATTCGGCCGGGTTGGCATCAGCCGGCAGTTTCGGGGCGCCGTTTCTTTCGAAGTAGCTAGCAAGGGTCGACGACTTATCACCGATCTCGCCAAAGTAGACGGTTTTACCGCCTTTAGCGAGGAACAACAAGCGATCAAACCGTTGGAAGAGCATAGCGGAGGGTTGGTGGATGGTGCAAAGAATCGCCTGGCCGTGCTTGGTCAGGGTGTCGATAAGATCAAGAATAGACCAGGATGTTTGACTGTCAAGACCGGAAGTGGGCTCGTCGAGGAACAGAAGCAGTTGAGGCTTGGCTGCCAATTCGACTCCAATGGTAAGACGCTTGCGTTGTTCGACGTTGAGACCTATGCTGGATTAGCTTTGCGATATGAAAGAATACAAGGATGGCTAACCTTCACCAGGAACACCGACAACGGCGTCCGCGTATGCCTCCATACCAAGTAGTTTGATGACCTCTTCAACGTAATCGAGCTTCTCCTGGCGGCTGACATGGGCAGGCTGACGAAGAATGGCGCTGAAACGCAAAGCCTCACGGACGGTAGTGGTGTGGAGATGAAGATCTTGTTGCTGCACATATCCGGTCTTGCGCTGGAAGGACTGATCTCTTGGGCGACCGTCAACCAACATTTCACCAGTCACCACACCCATGGTCACACGAGTAGCAAGAACGTCCAGAAGCGTGGTTTTACCAGCGCCAGAAACACCCTAGAAGGATAATCAGTAAATCAACACAATACGTGTGCAATGGGAGCTTACCATCAGAGCAGTACAGGTTCCAGGCTTAACCCAGCCATCGACGTGGTCTAGAATACGCCGGGGCTCGCCCTTGATCTTGATGTCGTAGCACACATCCTGCCAGTGGAAGATGGCCTCTTGTCTCTGGATAGCAGCTGTTTCACGAGGACCGGACTGGTCCATCTTGTCGCCTGCGGAGACTTGCTGGCTTGTCTCCACATCATCAGTCGCAAGCTCGTTGTGACCACGGCGGAAAAGCAACACTTCGCCCTTGGACTTGATTTCTGAGATGTACTCAGTGGTGAGCAGGTGAGTGGTCATAAAGAAGATCATGAAGGCAATCATGATACCCAGGTTCCGCCACTTGTGGCTGTCGTAGTACTGGAAACTCTTGTGAAGATATGCGTCACCCTGAACAACCGTGGATCCAGCAACCGCGCCAACTGTGGAACAGATCTTGTACTCGATGGAAACGTCAGAGTAGTTGGGAACCAAATCCGTCGTGGCGCATGGGAATACCCGGTCATGGAATTCGTTAACCATCAAGCTCTCGAAGCCGTAGGCGATTGGGTCAATATAATTCATCCATCTGGACCATCCAAGCATGTATCTTGTCGGGATAGTAAAGCCAGTGTAGATGATCAGACCCAGAATCAGGATAGCCGCAGGCACCAACGCCTGGGAAAGACTGCGTGAGGAAGAGGCCAGGGTACGGAAGAGCATAGACATGGTCAAGGTCGTGAGAAAAGAGAACACAAGGAAGACGAAGAAAGCTCCTGGTGTGCGACGTAGATTGGTCATGAAATAAAGCGTAAGATTGAAAATGATGGCGTTTACGATCTTATACGGCATGTCACAAAGCATCGACGCGATAGCTTCGGCGAACGGGTGGTACATTGCGTAGCGAGATTGCTTCTCGACGATGGGACGTTGGGCGTAGAGGGTCAGGATCTATTACTTCTGTTAGTAACACGATCTCAGTGAATCTGTCCGTACGGAACTTACCTCCAGAGCACTGGAAAAGGCGTTAAGCAACACGGCGAAGAAGAGTAGAGCACCACGAGAATAGAAACTGGACGTGTCTGCCGGCAAATTGTAGAAGACGCTACCGATAATCAAAGCCATAATAAAGTTACCGACCAGCTGAGATATAGTCAAACTGGCATCACCCTGGAGTCGCTGGAAGCCTCGAACCAAGCAAAGCTTGACCTGCTCGTAGAGAGAGATGGTATACGGCGACTTGACGCGCTGGTTTTTCGCTTGCATAGCCTTGCGAGAGACGATGAACTTGTCAAGCGACTCACCACCAAGAGTGTAGTGGTTGTTGTAATCGGCAATTTCTCGGATCAATTTCGCATGCGCTTCACTGTTCTTCCAGGCAGCGGCAAACTCGTCAGGGGTACGCGGAACCTTGCCCTCAAAGCCCGGCTTAACAATACGCTCGGATGGGCTGGTAAGTGAGGTGAGGAAATCAGCGGTGGTTTGGCGGTCGGGACACTCAAATCCCATGGTGGTGAAAAACTCCTTGGCCTCATCGGTGGGGCCAAAGTAAATCTGTCTGCCCTCATACAAGAGCGTCACCTTATCGAAGACATCGTACGCACTCTGGGAAGCTTGGTAGATAGCCACAGCAACAGTAGCACCGGCATACTTGGTCATCAGGTTCAAAGTCTTGCAGAATTCCAGCGCGTTCGCACTATCCAGACCACGGGTACTGTTATCCCAGCATTGCAAAGGACTTCCACAGAGAGTGGCTTCAGCGATACTGACACGCTTCCGTTCACCACCACTGACACCACGGACGAAATCGTTGCCGACCTTAGTGTTGATGGTATGCGAAAGACCCAGCATAGCCATCACAGCGTCGCGCATGTGAGTGGCATACTGCTCCTTCGTCACACCAGGGAGGCGGTTTCGGGGACAACGAGAAAGGGCGGCGAATTTGAGGGTGTCGCCGACAGTCAGTTGAGGGAAGTGAACGTCGGTTTCGGCTGTGTAGATGGCTTCGCCCCTGAATTGCTTCCGCATCTGCTGGGCTGAAATACCCTGGTAGTTGAGTTGAGACTTCTTGTCCATGTAGATACCATTCATTTCACCAGCAATGGTTTTCAAGAAAGTAGTACATCCACTTCCAGGGCGACCCAGGACGACCAACATTTCACCGCTCTTGACGAGGCCATCGAAGTCACGGAGAATCTGAATCTTCTGCTTGCCCGTGCCCGTCATCTTGCGAACGAGGGCACCAACCTGCAACACCGAGTTGAAAACATCCTTCTGATAATCCGTGGGACTACCGAAACCATGAATGCTGAGGTTCTGGAAGGATACACCCGCCTCACGCTTGGGGTACCTCTCGGGATCGCGAGACGACAAAGCCAACAGGTTCTTCATCCAGTGCTTTGACTTGAAATTCGCACTATGCGGGTTCAGGGTCGAATCTTCCTTGGCCTCCAGGAAAGAGTTTTCGGCGTGGCCAGTGGTGGAAAACCGAGTCGATTGGCGAGTCAACTGCTGTGCCAGACGATGGACTTCCTCCTCAGCGGCCTTCTCTTCTTCGTCCGCCTCCTCACTGGTATCATCTCGTTTCTCCTCCATGGCGGTCTCGGCCGTGCTGAATGTGCTGGTGTGGCGGCTCCAGGGCTCCCTCCGGGCTCTGCTAGTTGCCGACCTGACTTCGGTGGCCAGATGTTCGAATATTTCGTCCTGTTGGGTTTCTTCGTTGGGGGTCGAGTACACCGAGTGAACGTCGTGGGTCAATTCCTCGGTTCCTTCGTTCACCGCTGCAGCCTGCTCCGCTGCTTCGCCTGCATGTTCGTCCACATGGACCTCTCGGGATTCCACGGACTGGTTGAGATTAAGATTAGGATTTAGGGTGCCTAGAAGCGACATGGTGATTAGAGGTCGAGACGAGCTGTCTCGGACCGCGCCAGGGGATATTAATGACGGGTTGCCGTAAGCATCAGAAGAGGATGCGAAGGGTAGCTAAACAAAAACGAGACGAGATCACCGGTCAATCCGGGGACTCGGGTAGAGGGAAATGATTAAATATAAAAGGTGTAATAATAGCGGCGCAAAGAGTGACGGGTAATATTTGAGGGGGGGGGGAGGGGGGGAGAAATCGGTGGCAGACACTAATGATAAAGTAGTGGGAGTACCTGGATTAGTAGGTGCTCGGCGTACCCCGTATGGTATCTCAGAGCGGGTCAGCGTGTAATGGCCGTACCGACGTATCCAGAGCCCAGGGGAGAAAAAAAGTGAGTTGGTAAAAAAGGGCCAAGTGTGGACAACAGAGTCTGGGCTCTCCCCGTTTTTACACTTTTTGCAGGCCCCAAATAATGGCGTCGAAGTTTGGCCCAAAGGGCAACGGAACGGACGAATCGGGACCACGAATGGACGGGATCCGGCTGGAGACCAAGCAGGACCCACTCGGTACTTTCAACCCTCCGTGCGTATTCAACCCGGCGATACGGAATACGCAGTTGACCTATCTAGGTATACACAGCGTCCCGGCCTACTACTGTCGTTCCGGAGATATATCTATGGCTGCAAAGTCCGGCCACATCTGGGGACGGATATTGAGCACCCGCCGTCAATAATAATCAATCGTGACTGCCTAATTGATTATCATGAGAATTGCGGGACGCTGACTGGCCCCCAGTCTTGACGTATCCATCCCGGCTTATTGCGCAGGCCTTCCACCAGATCCAAGTGGTTTTCCATGCTGACTGCTGAGACCCAGGGAGGTTCTTGGCTATGGTACTCCATACATCAAAATTGATCATTACCGTTCTGGAGAAGGACCACATATCCCCCGATGGTAGCGATATAACGATAAACAGACAATTATTCCCACTGACCTTGCAGGATGATTAGATATCTGCACAGCACAGCGTGGCTTATTGCATTGCAGACGGAGGACAAACGCAATGGCATTGCGCTGTTGCGGCGTGTGCTTAGGCAGTATCTACATCGTATCTATCTAGTATTGATGGAAGGACAACTCCGTTTGCTCGACAAAACGTGGCGAAAACGAGGTTCGGCGGCTGAGCGTTCATTGTCCCAAAGAGGAATGGCAGCGGTGGGTGGAGCCGACTAGGTGGGACGGGACATCAGCCATCCGAACCCGGTTATTTTGCCCTGGTTTCCCCCCTTTACAGTACCGTATCGGAGGACAAGGGATCCGAGAGATCTAGGCAGTACAGATCCCACTCTCTTATCCACGGGGCATCTCCCGGTTGACTCAGCTATTCATGCGCATTGCGATCTAATGCACTTCTTCTCCCCCCTCTTCCACCCTCCAAACAACTCGGGATGTCGCAGCAGGTGTACTCCGTAGAGTAAGTACGTGTAGCTGCCATAGACAGATCGGGTAGTACTGCGTTGAACCCTGGCATTCACGATCTGAAACACGCATGCCGAGGAATCTGTGTTCGCTACGGAGTATCTAGAAGATTTCGATGCGCCCGACACCACCGAATCAACATTCCTGTGTCACATCACACAACCCTAAAGTACATACGGAGTAACTATCTACCCACGACTTCCGCGTCCTCGACTGTGGTATACTTGGATGCGCGATTGTACTAGTATCACGGTACTCCTCCGTACTGTGAGCTAATCCACTACGTACTACGGGGGTACCCAGCGAGCCCACAGCGGGATGAGTGAAGATCCCAACCTGGCTCGAACCTTACCTCTCGAGGTTCCTCCTCCAGGAGTTCCTTGCTGGCCAGCTGGCACTCTGCACTGCACTCTGGAGTCTGGAGATCACCCCCCTGTATCGGTTCTCGCTAAATATACTCTCTACAGTAGGTCAGGTCGACCACCTGCCTTACGCAGTATTGAGGGGGTGTGATCCGGCCCTATTCCATCCCGATGAAGAAATAGATTGCGCATCTTTGAAGTAATACTGTACAAAATATCTTGGCTGGACGCCTGTCAGTGCACTCCTGCCATCGTGTCCAATCTGGTTGTCGTCAGCAATTTTTTTTACATACGTGTCCATGGTAAGGTGTGCGTTACTCATAAGCATTCAAAGTGACTCATTATGACTTATCTACCCAGGTAGCAAGGAAGCGAGCGCACGGGAGGACCCAATCGTGGGGTTCTGCCTTCGGATGGCTCAGGCTCCGGGCGGCTTTCTCATCGATATGTTTCCGCGTTCTGATGGCACATGATTGCTCCCCCCCTGCGGCTAGCAGTAAGCTGGAAATAGATGTTGCAGGTGGACGGGTGAAACTGTAAGTTTGATAGCAACCTGCGCACGGGGCCTCCGTTCCTTAGGATTATCGTGTCATCCGATCATAGCACCCTCCCTCAGTATTTTCATGGTAATTGATTCATATTATTTAGTAGTAGGCCTGAGGAAATTTTGGCGAGCCATTTCCGAGCAGGTCCATTCTCTGCCATACAGTCATGATGTTGATCGATACAAGTACATGTACGCCCTCGTCTCTTACGACTCTTCCTCGTCCTCCTCGTCGCTTTCGTCATCGATCGGCTCGACCAGAAGATTCCCTCCTCGGCCGATCTTGTCCCGAATGGAGCCCCCAGCATCCACTTCGTACACAACCCGCGGCATGGGTGAAACCAGTCGGAACCCATACTGATGTTCGAACCCCTCCGGTTTCTCTGCAGCGGCAGCCTTCTCCGATGGCTCTTTCAGGATATCGTAGCATTCGACAAACGCGTAGAGCTCATCAAGAGAGGCCTCCGGTGCAAACTTACGGATCACACGTTCCCCAGAAGGCAGTCGAACGCTGATGCGAACGGCATCCTTGACCTCCTGGCCTGGCTCTTCCGAGATGGACTGTGACCGCCATTGTTTCCATTGCTGGAGGTCGTGGATCCGCTTCTCTTCAGCCGCTTGACGCTCAGCCGCCTCCTGCTCTTCTCTCTGTCGGGCCGCTTCCGCCTCCCGCCTCTGCCTCGCGCGCTCCCGATCAATCGCCAGTGAGCGCTCGTAGGCCGAGTCCTGTTGCTCCCGGAGGCTGCGCGAGGCCTGTTGTTCAGCCCGCGTGGCCCGGATCCGCTCGAGAGGTTCTTGGTTCTGAGAGATAGCTGACCGGAGCTTCTCTACAAATTCCGCCGGGGATGTCGTGCCGGATATCCTCGAGACCACCGACATGGCCGAGGAAGACACACCGGGTGAGTGTACTATCGCTGCAGCGAAGGGGAATTTAGTGCACCGGAGGGAATTGGAAACCTGGTACGCCTCGGAATCTTGGACATTTCCTCCCCAGACCAGTATGCCGTTCTGTGGCTCGTTGATGAAGGCCGTCACTTCCCGGGAAAGAAGCGTGTCTCGAACCCAGCCATTCGTATCATCATGTTCGGGGGCAAGAAGGACAATCAAGAGGAGCTTGAGATCCCGGTGAGCCATTTCCAAAGCCATGTTGTATCCGTTCTCGAGGAACCCGATCGAATTGGAGCCATATTCCTCCTCGAATTCGCGAATGAAGCGGGCGGCGGTGTCTTTCGGGCCCAAGGGCCGGCGGCCATTGGTATTTCGCCGAGACCCCTGCAGCGCCGGGTTTGCGGTCGTGTTGAATAATCGAGGGAGGAACGGGAAGAGGGTACCAAATAGGCGGAAGGAGCTGTACAGTATCCGGTAGAGAAGGTTGAATGGTGTAAACAGAATAGCTAGTATGAAAGGCGGCCTGTAGACCGATTGATCCCCCGACTGAGTGGATATCCGGGGTGCCGGCTCCGCCGAACGGGTGGTATTAGGGGCAAACTGCGCAGCAATGTCATCGCTCAGAAGGTTTTGGGTCTGCCGGCTGGGTCGCGGGGGAGGGGTATCGAGCGCGGCACGAGCTTCTTCCACGGGGTCCGGTCCTTCACCGTCAAAGAACTTGGAGATTGCAATCTGGAAGTCCTGTCAGTATTTCCCGGGCCTCTGGCATCGGCGGGAGAAACATGAAAACCTACCTGCACGTTCCATTGGGAGCGGCGCAACAAAGGAATTGCCTCAGAGTGCTCCTGGCCAGTGACAGCAGTATAGGTCTCAAGGGCCGATCTCTCGCTGTCAGAGAGCTCGGCGATATCCAGCCCGGACGAGGACATTGTCAATTGAAGCTCTCGCCCATGCGGGGGGGATTGTGGTGTTACTACCGTAGACCAGCGAGATCGGCGTCCGGGATGCGGTAACCGGGGGGCGGCGGGAACCCAGCAAGCACGAGGCTGAGGGGGAGGACGGAGTCGAGAGGTGTGCGGAGATATGATGAGAGTAATAAGTGGCGCAGGGACTAAGTCTCCAGCAGGATGCTACTAGATAGCAGGGGAGGATAAGGAGGGAGGAGAAAGGAGCAAGCACCGGGGTAGCTCGCTCAGTGCAGTATGTAACAGTGAGCTAGCTGGCCTCCCGCTCCGAGTGAAGTCACGCCGCCAGACGCGCTTGACGCCGAGCGTGGCCCGTGCACGTGTCGGACAGACTACGGAGGTCAACGCAGGCCGCCCGTTCCTTGAGCCCCCCTCCTCTCCTCCCCGCGCGCCCTTGGTTCGGATGCTGCCTTGCGGTCTTTGCTGCCTCCCATCCCAACCCCAACCCCCATCCATGGCATGACCTACTGGCTTGCTTTTGTCTCCGGACCGCCAGTCATCCATCGATTGATTCTGCCATCTATCACCTCCTGCCCGCGCGGAAGGCGCCCACACACAATCCCACCATCCACCCGCTGCCCTGGGCTGTACCGGACCACCCCCCTACCCTCCGCGATCATCGCCTCGTCGACTCTTCGAGTGAGTCTTTCGCGTCGGAATACTCGTCGGGCTCTTCTAGAGGAATGTGGTTTCCTCTAGATATCTTTGGTCGCCCGGTTTTTCTTTGCCCTGGCTCAATGGACATACCTCTACGCTGATCCGCGCCGAACTGGGATAACGAGATACCATGGCTTCCACCTCCACGAAGTCTGCTACGCTGGACGACGCCCGTCGGGGGACGGGGTCGCCGAAAATGAAGGCCCGAGGTTAGTTCGATTCTCCAGCTGCGTCCCAGATTGGTCGAGAGGGCCAACACGCGTGCCAAGTTCAAGTTCTTATCGATTCATGGCTTGCGGGCATCATTACTGACATTTCCGCCTCCTGACCTTCTAGAAAACGCGAAAGATACCCTTTGTCGCAACGTAACCATCTATGGTCGGTGTCGATATGAAGATAAAGGTGCCGAGCTATCTCTTCCCCATTAATTGATATACACTACTCGCTGGGATTCATCTAACCGTTCTGTGACTGAAAGGATGCGCCTTCAACCACGACCCACATAAAATAAACAACGCATATCAAACAGACAGGTTGGCACACCCAAACTGGGGAAAGACGGGCTGGCAGCATGGAATGATAGAATGGACCACGGCTTACAGTTTGGCAGCAATAAGAAGCGACTGAATGTCGACTCCCCGAGCTTTACGCCGTCTATCCTATCCTCAAACGGGTCGTCCCCCACCACTTCATCAGCAACAATGAAGAAAATGGCAACAATATCACCGAAAGCTGCCAACGCAGCTCCCTTCCAACCCAGGAGTATATCCTCACGTACGTTGCACCGGCTTCGGAATGCGAAAGCCAGCCATCTCTGATCAAAACCAGGATCCAACTCCAGCACCCCTACTACCCGCCCCGGCACGATGACCCCTGACTGGTCTGTGGCAGAAGTACAGGAATTTGTGCCTCAGGGCTTTGATACCTCCCACATGGTAAGGCTGATCCGTCCCGATATTTCGTTTTTTTTTTTTTTTTTTTTTTTTTTTCAATGCAGCTTTGAGCGCAGATTGGCTGATAAGATTGTTAGGCTTCCTTGCAAGGAAACGGCAGCGCCGGAGTCCCCTCTACGAGTGCCTTCGATCCTTTCGTCACAGCTCCGAACCCCCTTTCTGCGGCCAGCGCTGTCGGTCCGGTGCAAGCCAACCCCTTCTCACATGACACTGCTGCGGCGCTGAACGGGGCTTTCTTTGCCAACCAGTCCGGTTTCCAGCAACCTGTAAGTCGCCCAGGCCTCTTTTGGATTTCGAGTCTCACGAACATCAAACAGGTTCAATATCACATGTACGCTCCCATTGGGCCTCATAGTCAAAATATTCTGGCCTACCAGCGGAATGCGCACGACTTTTTCCTTCCCAATGACTGCCGAGAGGATCTGCAGAAGAAGGCGGCGGCTACGTTGCAGACCCTTCCCAGTATGTTATATTGTAGCTCTTTCGAGTCTCTTAAACGCTAACTCCAAGCTAGATACCCAGCTACCTGCTCAGGTTGATTATTTTCACTCTCTTGTCCCGCTGGATCTCAACCATCAGAAGAACGCTACCATTTTTGGATTCCCCAGCTGGGTGTACAAAGCCCAGTCCAGCAAGGATGGGAATTTCTATGCTCTTCGGAGGCTTGAGGGTATGATTTGGTAGTGCCGTGTTTATGTGAACCATACTAATTGTACCCGTAGGTTTCCGGTTGACGAACGAGAAAGCCATCCGCTCTGTGCAAGCCTGGAAACGAGTCTACAGCGGCAGTGTGGTGACGGTCCATGATGCATTTACCAGTCGTAGTTTCCAGGACAGCTCGTTGATCTTTGTCACTGACTACCATCCCCTATCGAAGACGCTGGCAGAGCAGCACCTTGGCGCTGGAAACCGGTTCCAGGGCCGTCCCAATATTGCGCCCATTCCAGAACAGGTTCTTTGGGGCTATATGACCCAGATCGCCAATGGTATTAAAGCCATCCACAGCAACGGACTCGCCGCGCGGATCATCGACCCTAGCAAGATTCTTCTGACGGGGCGGAACCGCGTTCGCTTGAATGCTTGCGCGATCATGGATGTTGTCCAATTCGACACGCAACGCTCGGTTGCCGAACTCCAGCGTCAGGATCTGGTCAACTTCGGCCAGCTGATTGTCACGCTGGGGGCGAACCAGCCTGGAGTGATGCACAACCCTGCGAAGGCGATGGATCATTTCACCCGCGCATACACTCCGCAGCTAAAGACATCGGTCTTCTGGCTTCTGAACGGGCTGCAGAAAGACGAGAGGAATATTGACATGTTCATTACGGCCATCTCGTCGCAGTTAATGTCGACTTTCGACTCTGCACTGCATATGGACGACCAGCTCACGTCGGACCTCAGCCGCGAGCTGGAGAACGGACGTATCGTGCGACTTATGACGAAGCTGAACCTAGTGAACGAGCGACCGGAGTACGAGCACGACCGGCAGTGGTCCGAGAACGGAGAGCGCTACTTCCTGAAAATCTTCCGGGACTACGTTTTCCACCAGGTGGACGCGCAGGGTGACCCGGTGGTTGATCTCGGTCACGTGCTAACGTGCCTAAACAAGCTGGACGCGGGCTCAGACGAGAAAGTCACCCTCGTGAGCCGGGACGAGCAGAGTTGCTTCGTGGTCAGCTACAAGGAGCTTAAGAAAGCTCTCGAATCGTCCTTCCAAGCGCTGCTGAAGCCAGCGGGCCGAAGGCTTCACTAAGCGCCAATGGGCGTATATACGTTGGAAAGAATTCCATTTCATTCAGTTTCATGAGTTTCACGATGAGACATGTCTCCCGAGGAACAATACCTTGTGTGTGTGTGTGTGTGTGCATTTGCTGATCCGTTTGGATCTACTTGTTGGGTGATACTTGGGTTAGGGTCATCTATACGAGGTAGTTGCTTGCTTGCCTGCGGCCCCGTTATATCACACCGTCCCTTCAACCGTCTTTGTGACGGGTATACAGAGAGATAGCTAGAATATATCAAGTTGCCATTTAGTTAAGCTTGGTAGTGCTCTCTATACATACATCCCTTTGTTGAGGACTTGACATGTGCATCCCAATAATCAGTCCATTGCTGTTTGTAACTCCTTGTCGTGGATATCGTCATCATCATCATCATCATCGCCATCCATCTACTCCTCTGCTCTCTCCCCATGAACCTCATTCTTCCCTCAGACCCCCCCCCCCCACTCATAAACCCACTAACTCAACCCCCTCACGCCTAGCTAAACCCACCCATCAGCCCTTTTCCTCAACAACATCCCAAAAAAAACACCCTTCATCCTCACCACTCATGCCACGCCCAATCACGCTAACCTTCCCTCGCCACCCCTCCTCTGCCATAAACCATCACATCCAGCAACCATTGATTTAAACCCACGATCAAGCTCAATCTATTTCAAGCACATATATAAACTTCTTTATGATATAGAGTAAGCATAATCCTCACTCCGAGACGCCGGAAAGAGTACCCGATCAATATGGTAGAGAAGGCCATTTAAAGAGCGCTTTTCGGGCGTAAGTAACGGAATGTCCCCGTTTAGGGCGAGGGAGTGTTTTGTGCGGTGGGTGGTTATACATTGGATTTGGTGGTCATGGATTGCATGGTTGGATTTGGCGTGCTTGGGGCTTTGGGGGTCAGGGGAGAGGGGGTTGGGTTTGGAATTGAGGTCCTGGGTCTGGGTCTGGGTCTGACTCTGACTCTGACTCTGACTTTGGGTAAGGGAAGCCAGAGTCGGAAGGACACGTGCGAGGAAGATCTCCGCGGGGGTGTACACGGCCGGCACGATGTGGTATTTCAGGACCGTGCGGATGAGGTCCGAGGATTGGGGGTGTTGTCCGGGTCTGGGTCCGCGTCCGGTTCTGCGTTTGGGGTGGTGGTGTTGTTGGTGTTGTTCTTCTTCTTCTGGGCTGGATGATGCGTGGCCGTGGAGGAGGGACCGGAAGGCGTGGTCTGTCGGGGCGAAGAAGGTGAGGTTTGTGGTTGTTGCGTTCAGGAGGTCAATGAGCTGGGTATCTGTGTGGATGAGCTGGGATAGGATGGTGGTGTCCGGGTCGGATGTGATGAGGTCGTAGAGGGTCTTGTTGGAGGGCGGGTGGCGGTGGTATGGGGGTGGAGGGGGATGGCGGAAGGGAGGTGGGAGGAGGTGGTTTGGTAGTTTTGGCTTGGCGGGGTGGTCGGTTTTGTCTTTGTCTGGGATGTGGTTGAGGGGGGAGGGCTGGGCATTGGCATTGGCATTGGCATTAGTGTGGTGGAGGGCAGAGGCGAGGGAGGTGGTGAGGCTGTCGAGGTCGAGGTCGAGGTCGAGGTTAGAGTTGGAGATGGAGCTGGAGATCAAGTCCGCGCTGAGGGGTTCCTGATGGGGTGGGAGGAGGGCGGAGGAGAGGGGGAGGGCCGCGATGGGCCAGAGGGGGAGTTTCATTGTATCGGATCCTGTTGTGTCGCAGGTCGGGGACAAAACATGTACACTGTACAGGTGTGAGAATTGGGTATGAGTATGTATGAATTCAGGAATGTGGGATGTCGGTGGGAGAGGATGGGATATATTTAGCTCGGGCGATCTGATGAATGAATGATGCGGACTAGACCCGAAAGCTGCCAGAGACGCGCGGTCTAGGCCCGTCGTCCCATCTTTGTCATCTCTACGGTATTGCGGGAGGGAGTCAGTTGGGAAGTTCATGACGACATCCGCTGATGTCATGGTCGGTAGCTAACTATGCGAATCGGAGTAAATCTACGCCTGGAACTGACATGAATCAATAGTCATGTAGTTTTGTTGATAATTCTGCTGGGGGTGGATATATGCATGCCATCCGATGCAATCCAGATCAACGCTCATGGCGCACATAATACATTCCATCGTCTGTCTTCGTAGAGTGAAATCAATCCCCCAGCTCTCGGCAAGAGTCCAACGTCATGAACAGATAGAAGACTCGTCGACCACCACTGTCCATCTGAATCGGGAGGGTTGGGGGCACGCCCCGCGCAGCCAGCGTCGCTCTTCTCGACGTGGGTGCGCCAGACGGCTGGTCGCGAACGGACATAGCACGCAGGCACCATCTAGCTGGTACATGTGGGCCATAGGCTTACTCTTCCGGCTGCACGAAGGGGTTGGGGATTTCCTCGCTGCCGTCGGCGGGCGAGATCAGGACAATCAAGGTGCCACGGGCCACAATCAGGCCAAGAGAGCGGGTGTTCTCGTTGCCCTCGTCATCTGGGTTCGTCAGTCGATGAAACGAGAAAGTAGAGAGTAGAGGGGAGAAGTAGAGGTAGGGCTACTCACCGCGCATGCCCTCCTTGACATCGTCCAGGACCAGGTTCATGAGCTGGTCATATCCTTTGAGAAGACCGGTGACTGGGAGAGATTAGTAACTACGGAAATAAACCATTGAAAAAGTGAGTAGTGGCGTACCTTCACGTCCGCCGTTGAACTTGACGCGCACCTCCTTGTCCATATACTTGGTCAGGTCGAGGATGTTCTCCTTCTTGGGCTTCTCCTGCTGCTGTTGCGCACCGCCACCGGCACCGCCACCCTTGTGGCCGCCACGGCCGCCAGCCCGGTCGTAACCTCCGCCGCGGCCGCGGGCACCACCACGGAACGAGCCTCTTTCGGACATGCTTGGCTGGGAATCTGAGTCAAAGGATTGGAGTGGTCGGGGTGGTCCAATGACAGTGGCGTGGATTAGATAATGCGGTATCGGGTACAAAGGAGGGGAAAGAGGGGAAGCAGAGGGGGTGGATGGTGGTGGAAGGGAGGGAGGGACCAGAAGACAGGCAGGCAGGCAGGCAGGCAGGCAGGCAGGCTTGCTCTGAGACGGGCTGGCCGCTTAGTGCGTGGAATGGACCGGTGTGGGAGAAAACCAGGATGGACCAGATGGGGGGCCGGAGCTGAAGGGAAGGGGGGGGGCGGAGAGGCGATGGCTGATGGGGTGATGTATGAGGGATTTTCAGGAGGGGTCAAGCAGCAGGGCAGCACTCAAGAGGTAAGAAAGCTCCAGCAACAGCAACAGCAGCAGCAGCAGCAGCAGCAAACAGCATCAAAGCACAAAGCAGCACAATCGCAATCCCAGCCAGCCAGTCCGCAAGCCAGTCACGCCCACCGCCCTCGCAACGAGCGGCAGGTCACGGGGCCAGAGGAAAACTCTTTCCGTCACTGTCACCGCGCGGACATGATACTTACAGTACCATACGTGACCGCCCGACCACCGGGCCGGGCTAGCGCGCGTTGGAACCCGGCCAGTGTCGGACACGCACACGCGCCCTCTTCGCCTGGAGGACTGTCGACTTTCTATGAGGGCTTTAGGCAACCATCTTCAGCTCCTTCTACTTCTAGTCTTCTACGGGTAGTCGGTAGTTAAGCATTGCCTTACCTGACACAGACGGGCAGAACCAGGGGTCACTCTTCCGTCTCCTCCGTAGCCACTACGTAGTGTCCGGTCCAGACACAGGCACCGTGGAGCGATCGCCTTCCTTCGGCTGATGACGGGCGGAGCGCGACCCCGTCCGAAGATGGGCCGGATGGCCCAGCGCTGCGCTGGCCGGAACGACCCCCCTGTACCCTTTCACCCCCTCAGCCTTCGGCCTTCAGCCTTGGGGTCTATCTAGTTGGCCTGGTCACGACATCAGGCAGGGGAGGCCATTGGATGCTTCCCGACGGGGGATTCGTATCCCCAACCGAAGGCAACGTGTCGACAGTCATTGTGGTCTCTCCTCCGGTTGGGGTTGTGCCTGGTGGCCCGTCCGCAAGGGGTCGTCGCAACCCCAGATGCATGCACTGCACTGCGCTTCCACCGGAGCAATGCTGATAAGGGGGGGGGGGGGGTGGGTGGTGGTGGATTCGCTCCTGAGGTTTCCTAGTTTAATTAGGTCGGGTTCCATCGCCTTCTGACCGAATGACCTTCCGTGGCGGGCGCGACGCGAGACAGATGATGGAGCTTCGGCAGCAAGTAGATACTGTGACCTGTGTAGTCGAAGTAGCAACAGGGTCAAAGGCCCGGCCGGCGCGTCTGGCCCTGATAACGGGCACTACGGAAGGGAAGGGAAGGGAAGGGGAAGGGCAAGGGACAACGGTAATAGAAAGTGGTAAGTATGTATGGTCATGA
>NW_020290474.1:0-85922 GCF_003184545.1 Aspergillus heteromorphus CBS 117.55 | reverse complement strand
GCTGGATGGAGCGGAAGAAGGGGGGGAGAGAGAAAGAGAGGGAGAGAGGGAGGGGGAGGGGAGGAGAGGAGAGTAGAGGTACCGAACCGAGTACAGAGGGAGTATAGTATACAGTGTGGGATGGAGGAGGAGGAGGAGGAAGAGGAAGAGGAGACAGCCACGTCGACCACCAACAAGTCACTCCCGCATTCCTGTTGGTGGTCTGGGAGGGGTTGGGTGAGAGCCCTCCATCCATTCGTCCTCCCCCCCCCCTCTCTCTCCCCTCTCTTTCTTCAATCTTCTCGCACAAAAAATCAATGCGACCCCAGAGTCGACACGGTATAAAGTGAAGAATGTCCAGATGGTTTCGGCATGCGACTGCTCTTCCAACGCTAACAGCCGTGCGGGTGATGAGGCTTGATGATGATGATGATACCCCCCAGTTGCCCTCGCTGTCCTCCTAAATCAGCCGATCCTGCCGGGGCTTCACGAGGGATCAGCAAGAGGATGCCGTCTTGGGTTCAGCCTCGATCCGATCACCCAGAGAGCGACGGCCATTCAACTGTCCCCATTCCCCAAGTCACTGTGACCGCGAGGGCTACATCATCGAGCCTCCCCGGCCACAGCCCGACGCCGGCCCATCTGATACGTCGCCATCCGGTTCGTATATACTCGACGGCTTAGTCCGACCGCTGTGACCACCGACCATGTTCTAGAATCCCTCTTCTATCACTTAGGCTCCCAGACTTGGGCTGTATTCGCCCCATCCCATGCTTCCGAGGATCGAGAGGCTTCGTCGTCTCTTGGTCAAGTGCCGTCTGAGATAGATATTCTCCGACCCTCCAATCGAGGGGGGCGCTTCCCGGCAGCCGTCGTAGCCCAGCACGACCAGCAGGCTTGCCCACAGCATGTGTCTTGTGTCTACAGTATTTCCGGGCGTGCATGTAAAGGTTGACGGAAGACATGATCCGGCGCGGATTGGATGTCGTCCCTGCAGGGAATCTGCGACTACTCGCTGGTTTCACGCGGACTTGGCCGTTGACCGGACGCTGGATGGAGAAATACTCTTCGGGGACCCATGATCGGACATCAGAATGACCTAGCGCTGTCGTTGCTGTCCGGGAAAAAAAAAAAAAAAATACACCGCGGGTTGGTATCTGATCGGTGCCTGATCAGTAGTTCTATACCCAACGACCTGGACACGGCCGTACCATGGAACCAACTCCTTAGGGGCGCTGCTTCGGATCGGACCGAATAGAGAGTCAGTGCTCTCTGACTTTCTGGCTGTGTGTTTCACGAATCGTATGGTCTCGCCACGACTCTCTCCAGAGTGGCAGGGGAGTGGGTTCTGCAATGGCCCAGACACGCCGACCACGATGGACGAAAAGTGAAACGGGCGAGGATTATTTGTTGTCGTCTTCTCCTTCTCGCCCGTCCAACTCCAACACGAACCCTATCCCGGTTTCTCGTCACGTCGACCCACTGCGGGTGGGGCCCATGCCCTTGCTTCGCTTGTCTCAACGATTATAATAATCATCATCGTCATTACCTAGATACTATCTACTATGAGGGTAATGCTTGATTCTCGATCGATCTAAATAGATAAGGGCCCTTGCGGAGCTGTCCAGGCATCCGTGCATCCGACTTAACCTACTTGAGGTGACTGACTAGTAGTTCTTGACCCAAGTGAGTGGACTCTTGAATCTTCTCACCACAGTGACCCAACTCGGTAACTCAACGGTCGATACCTGTCCCTTGCACCATACATACATATCCCCCCGAGGTCAGCACAGCACATACTTACTACAGTAACCCTCCGTACTTTCCTTGAATCGGCTGTTGCTTGCAGAATCGACAGAAGTACGAAAGAGAGAGAGAGAGAGAGAGGACAGAAGACGTAATAGATTCGGACTTGTCGGCATCCCCAACAGCACACCCACACCCACACCCACACAGCACATTACAACACAAGAGCCATCACATCACAGAAACCAGTAGCCCTGACATCGCAGACAACACATGGTGCGAGGCAAAAGCAATGCAAACTGACGGAAGTCGGTGGTACAAAGTGACTTTGTCTGCCTTGGTCGGTCTGCAGACGAATGACCCGAGGGGATGTACACTACTAAGTAGGTACTTGGCTCTACGTCACAGCCCAACCACTTATACATCATCCACATACCAACCAGCCATCCGCATACACAACATGCCCTTATGTCCTCATATCTTGTGTTCGGAAGCAACGTCGACCCAACGGGGGTTAGTTACCATTGATGTTATATTCCGGTTACCGTGTAAGCACTCACTAGAACCACCCCCGGTTAGCGAAGAATTCTACATTCTCTTTACGCGGATATATCATGTCACTTCGTCGGCTATCTAGATATGTACTCCGTCCAACAAACAACATTGACCATTGTAGTACAGAGTACCTCCACTATAGCACATACCAAGCCACACAGTACAACAATTCAGGTCATAATCATAACCCCACTCCAATGGTCAGCAGTTCCTGCTCATCTGCTCCGTAAGAATCTGAATATTCATGTAGGTAACCATCTCCCAATGAGAATGTTCGCATACCATTCAACGCCCATAGTAACCCCCAGACTAGACCGACCTCATCCATCGTCTATAGCAGATACTAGTATGTACAGAGTATGTATATATGTATGCATCCATGTACATACATAACTTCACCTAAATACTTTACTACCAGTTTCAACCCCTCAGCCCCCTCTTCTTACTTATTATGTAACTGCACAGACACGCAGCATTCAACTACCCCGATCGATTCCTATTACCTTGAGTCCAGAACTAATCTGTACGACTTCTTCTTCCTCCTCCATCCGGCACGGCACGGCACGGTGTGTCCATCCGCCCGGCATCCTCCTCTAACTCTCTCTACCCTAGAAATAAAATACATCTTCTACTACACCAAACCGTACCGGATGTCTACCTAGATAGGTAGTCAGTCCATATACGCTCAGAATTCCGTTAAAACCCCCCATGTTATTATTTAGAGCGAGAGAGAAAGAGAGAGAATATCCAGCCATATCCACCATGACGTCTATCCGGATTCAGGATCCTAATCCTTGCCCTCCTTATACGATTCCTTGCCTCTGTATACGACTATCGCCACATATCTCCGCCATCGCCATATCCGAGTCGGAAGATGCGATGATCAGAGGGGAGGAAAGGACCGAGATTGGGCGGTGAAGCCGAAGGGATCTGGGATCTGGGATCTACGTATGTCATGGCCTCCATCTGGAGTTCAGGTTCCAGAATCCACAGAATCCAGAATCCAGTCTTTCTTGATATTAGACAGGCTTTACTATCTTAATAAGATAATACTCAAAATCGCCTATTCTCGGGTAAATATTACACGCCAAGACGGCAGAACTTGGTAAAACAAATATCCTTTGTGGGTCGTTGACAAGCACTAGTATTACAATAACTGTAGTAATTGGCCAGTTATCTCAAGACTAAACCCAAAGAATTAGTATGCAGTGAATCTTGCTCAGATTCATCGAATAGTTACAAACCTGGCCTTACAAAACAGCTTATACCGCCGATATTCGCAACTCTCTTACCGCCCCTTCTTCTGGCCTAGTCTACACTGCCACTAAGCCACTTTGGTAACAGGCTATACCTATTCAGAATACGCTAAACCCTTTATATCAAGTTAAGATTCAAATGATATTTTTTTAAGATTGTAAAACCTGTCTATTTACCTACCTGATAAGTTTCTTATGGGTGGATGGGTGGATGGATGGATGGATGGATGCACCTCCTTGAAACTTCGCGTCGGTCGCCACACTGAGATCATATCATCGCCGGGTTAGTCGGATCCGAGTCGGGAGGTAGGCAAGGGTTCCAGACTAGCTGAGGGATGGCGAGGGTGAAGGGGGCGTGGGAGGTGGGATGAATAGATCGACAGGGCGCGGTTCTCCCTTGATGCTTGTTTTGTATGCATCTCGCGAACGGGCGTTGGCTGCACTCCGCCATAGTATTCATTTGAAGCGACGTGTTCGCGCTTTGTCCATGGGTTAAGTACGGAGTATCGACTACACATACAACCCTACGACCTTGCATGATTCAATCCCGATGATAGTCAGGGAAGTCGAGAACGCCAGCGGGAAAGAAGTGTACGGGTGGTGCACCATGGCATCGATCCTACCCCGTCGCCGCAAAATCAAACATTGATCTAGTATCTTACAACTCCAGAAGTACTAGACAAGGACTATTACAAGGAGTATTACAAGCATTCCGGAACCTACCTTCTCTATTCGTGAGCCGAACCCGCGTGGCTCTAAATGAATCAATCCGAAAGTCTAACCGAGATATGATCTAGATGACGACAGATCAATCAATCAGTCAACCAGCCAAACCCATGGCTCAAACCTGCGCCCAGAGCGGTCGAGGAAGTGCGTCTCCGGGCTGGATCATCGTTTCTTGGCCACAGGCCGGTTGGGACACAAGCCCTGCACGACTGCCCGTGGGCGGATGAAATCCGACGTAGGCTTCGCGGCGGGCGGGTTCTCCCACGGTGATGGACCAAGTGTGCAGGCCGTAGTAAGATGCGATAGAATGGACGAGCCAGCGACTGAAAGAAGACGGTAAGCGCGGGCTCCACATTCTACGAGAGTGTGCGGTACTCACCCAAACCCAGCGGCCCGGTCGTCGACCAGGCTCTCGAACACCATCTTTTCCCCGTCTCGCTCATTGTGGGCAGTCATGATCTCGCGCATCTGCTGCAGTTTCTCCTTTCGCTGAGGCGAGTCATGCATTTGGCCGTTCCTGCCCACGAACACTATCTCGTCCTCGGAATCATCGTCGGATGACGAGGGAGCATCTGCCAAGCCGTCCTGCTTCAGCAAGAGTTGCTTCTCGTTCCATCGCTGAATGAAGTGTCTGATGTCCTCTTCGATGTCTTGGAGCATGCCGCGTGCGGCACGCGCATGTTTCAGCTTCGTACGCAGTTCCTTAGGGACGCGGTGTTTCTCCGTGTTTTCTGCCGTGGGCTTCGACGAGCTGCGGTCCATGTGCGCATAATGAGTATCCCAGAGCGGCGCAAGGTAGTACGGCATAGGGTTGTGACGGGTGTGGGTTGCCTCAATATTCCAATCCTTGGAGGAAGGGGGCTCTGCCCAGGGATTGTTCAGGAGGCGATCTTTGGTAGAGACATGACCTGTCAGCATTTCCTCACCGCAACGATAACGCCAAGTCTGGGAGACGCGCAGAAGTCAATTCCAGGCGCCTGACTGGACGTACCGTTCTCCCAGCGCTGTCTGCGCCGACTGCCGTCCTTCCCCTTCAGCAAAGCCTCGCGGCTCTTCAAGCTATCGCGGCGGAGTGGTTCCCGGCGCCGGAAAGACACCGATGCCACCTTGGTCTCCTTTGCGGGTTGTCCCAGAAGCTTGGGTTTAGAGGCTGCGGCGCCCTCTGCTGTGGGTGCTGGGCCATCCAGAGGAATTGACAGCGAGACCGTCGCTCCGCGTAGGCCTGAGCGCGTAGGGGTGGATGGCGAAAAGGAGACATTCCGGTCGCCGACCGGGACCGACTCCGACAGAGTCAGACTTCCCAACGATGCAGCCGCCTGTTCCGTCCAGGCTGAGATAGCGCGAGCCTGCTGCGGCGAGAGACTGCCTCTAGGGTCCGCCTCGGACGGGAAACTCGGATGGATGGCCATGGCGGGTGAATCGCAACACGGTTCGGTTAGGCGGATGGATCGCGATAACGAATAATTGATATATAGAGAGGGATGTTTATGCACACAAGATGCTTTGTGGCCCGAGGCGAATGTGCAGGGTACTCCAGGAAGGGATCTCCAGGGACACGACCTATGTGAGGACGGAGAAGACAGACGAAAGTCGGGGGACGAGGAGAAGGAAGAGGGAGTGAGCGGGGGACGAAAGGAAGCCAGATAGGAGATAACCAACTGCGGTTCGGTCGCGTCCGGCGATCAGGGCTGGTACTGCATGTACCGCGTGTACCGTATTGTAAGCGCTTGGGATTTCGAGCCTGGGGCACGAGAACAATCAATCCGGATGATTGGATCGCTGACCATCGTACCCTAGCCCTACCTACCAGAACAGGAATCGAGGCAGGGGCCCACGGGTCGTATGTGAGTCATCGTGGCCCATCGTGGCTCATTGATTCGCGAGCCACTGGTTCTGGACGCGACGGCGTCTGCCTCACGGTTATCTATGATGTAAACCCTCCCGCGTTCGAACGGGGACGATTGTAACGGGTAATGGATAATTGGGACAGTCAAGTGATTCTCCAGGCTCTTTCCCGGACCCTCAGTGATGAGGTCTACATTCACGTGGGCTAAACACGGACTGTGAGAGTGATGCGGACCCCTGTACGCTATGGATATGGTATTCAAGGCAGCGAACCATGTACTCTGTTGAATCAACCAAGTCATGGCATCGAAGGGCCACTGGAATCCCAAGAGCCCTGGCCCTGCTTGGACGCGACCATGGGGAGAAGATGGTTACTTTTCTTATGCCATTAGGTCAAGATAGTTGTCCTACGGCCCCTTTTGGCTCGTTGTAGGCCGTTCCTCATATACTCGAGACGTCATAGGTCCATTATGAACTTCGCGGGCACTCGTGATAGCATTCTGGACTGCCGATGAAGCCCTGTCGCTGTTCGGACAAGTGATACGAACAATTCGGTCAAAACGGTGGAAGATCCATCTTAACGAGACCATTAATCGCTTTGTCTATTTCCATCATCCTGCATAGTCCGAGGCTTTGTTGATGGTTCTTTGGTATGGATTATGGAGAGGCAGGAACCGTCGAAGCCGGCGATCTATATACTTCAGTTATAGTCAACCCAGGCTTTGTGGGGGGGACAAATCCCCGGACGATGATACAACGGAGACCACTAGCTTGTCTGATCAGCTACAGATAACCGGCTCGCCAGACGGAAATAGATAGGAGTCCAACCGTAGAATAACGAAAGTTGTTGCCTAATTTTGCCAAGGGGTTGACAAATTGACATATGTAGGAGTATCTAGATCACGATGAGTTATGAAGGCCTGAAAGGTATGAGTAGCATGCCCGCATTCATAGTAATAATGAGGACGGCAAGAGCTTGGAGCGCCTGGTGGCTGTAGAGGGAGTGAGCGATGATCCATGACTCGGGGAACGGGTGAAGAGGGAGGGGGGAGGGGAGGGGGGGGTTGCCTCAGGTACAGAGGACAGCACAGGTGCACAACATTGACGGCGGTCGCACCACGGCTTCGATTGTGCTTCCAATGGACTAGCACTCTGCAGGTAGGAGGACTGTGTAGTACTGTAGTCTCGATCATACCATGCAAGAAGCGCCCCGAAATGTCCCCGATTCCAGTCAATCGTGCATATCAAGATGGTGATAGCACCATATCCATCCATCTACCCCTGGGAAACGACCACCCCGCTGGGCGGCTAACTTTCCCTGATGTCTGCCCCAGGAACCATCCCACTCACTGCTCAGCCAGCAGACTTGCCGAGTAGCACCCGACCGGCCAGTCTGACAGCATCCTTGGCGCGCGGGCTGCTGCTGAGCGGTGTTCGTATTTAAGCCGCGGCCACCTCTGACGCAACAGTCTCAAGGGGCCTCTTCGTCTGCTCTCTTCATCCTGTTGCAACCATCGTCCATCTCAATACCAATCCCCATCGGAGCAGTTCCTGGGGCATTCCTGATAAACCAAGTTCCTCGCCTGCTTTCCGCGACACCTCCAAGCCTTGTCAGCTACTACTGCTGCTGGGTGCTGTCGGGCGGGTCGATCTTGTACAACTCATTCCGACCCTCAGGGTTTCCAGTAGCAGCCCATCACTGCTTAATTTTATTGTTATCGTCCTTGATCTTTCCACCCTGCCGTGTCTTTCTCGATATTGCCGCGCAATAGACTTTCGTAGACGACCATGAAGCTTTCTATAGCCCTTGCGCTGGGCGCAACGGCTTCCACGGGAGCGTTGGCCGCCGTGCTGCCGCAGCAGGAACCCATAACAATCCCCCAGGTTGTCCACCACCACCAGGAGAAGTTCTTGATCGAGCTGGCTCCCTATCAGACTCGTTGGGTCACTGAGGAAGAGAAATGGGCCCTCAAATTGGTATACTATGACTGATCCGGCTCATTAATGGCACATCTATTCAATTGGCTAATCACTTCGTGGGTATCTCCTTAGGACGGCGTCAACTTCATCGACATCACTGAAGAACGGAATACCGGCTTCTATCCGACGTTGCACGCTGGCAGTTACGTTCACTATCCATCGACCATTGAGCATGCAAAAGAGGTGGCCCCGCTCTTGCAGGGTCTGGTTAAAGAGAATATGGAGCAGAATCTGGAAAAGTTCACCTCCTTCCACACTCGCTACTACAGATCGTCGACTGGGGTTGAGTCTGCAGGTTGGCTCTACGACAGAGTCCTCGATGTGATCGAGAAGACAGGCGCAGCAGATCACGGCGCGACGGTCGAGAAGTTTGCCCACTCTTGGGGCCAATTCAGTATCATTGCTCGGATTCCCGGCCAGACAAACAAGACCATTGTCCTGGGTGCCCATCAGGACAGTATTAATCTGTTCCTGCCTTCTATCCTTGCAGCCCCTGGAGCGGATGATGATGGAAGTGGAACTGTCACTATTCTTGAAGCTTTGCGCGGTCTGCTGCAGTCAGACGCCATTGTCCAGGGACAGGCTCCCAATACAATCGAATTTCACTGGTACTCGGCAGAGGAAGGCGGCATGCTGGGCTCGCAGGCGATTTTTTCGAAGTACAAGAAGGATCGGCGAGATGTCAAGGCGATGCTCCAACAGGACATGACAGGGTACACCCAAGGGGCTCTGGACGCTGGTCGCCCGGAAGCCATTGGTATTATGATCGATTATGTCGACCAGGGGCTGACACAGTTCCTCAAAGACGTCACGAACACAGTATGTCCTCACCCTCACCTCTGACGTGAAGCATGCTAACGAGGGTCAAAGTACTGCGGTATTAGTTATATCGAAACCCGATGCGGCTACGCTTGTTCCGACCATACGTCGGCCAGCAAGTACGGATACCCGGCAGCTATGGCGACGGAGTCTGAGATGGAGAATACCAACAAGAAAATCCACACCACTGACGACAGGATTAAATATCTGAGCTTCGACCATATGCTGGAACATGCGAAGCTGGCACTCGGGTTCGCGTATGAATTGGCCTTTGCGCCATTTTAATACTACCATCGAATGACCCTTCATTCTGACTGATGAGTGAGTGGGCTGCAAAGAGATCGGAGTGCGTGCATGAAACTTAGGCCGCTGCATATGCGAGTTGTCTGCGTATGTATTGGCATGGCAGAGCGACTCGCTCTTTACACCCTGTCGATTGGACCGCTTAGGGTACATCACGATGCTTACAAGAAGATCAAACCATGTACCTACTTCATACTGGGGCGTGCTGTGTCAGATAAGAACATTTCAGCTCACCCACGGCGGATCCATCCCGTAGATCAAGACAATAGAAGAGTTGCGCATTCCAATTGCCACCAGCTGATAAGATAGCCTGCCTGAGGAAGCGGCCAGACCCAAACGAGACGCACTAGCCCAAAGCGGGCGGACCGGTCACTCCGCCGGCGATCCTTTCCAGTGGCTTCGACTCCGAGTCACTCCCTCGTGTTTCCTTCCATTTCCTGGTAAAATCCCCCTTGAACCCTCCAGATCAGCCTCTCCAGGAGCCTGCTCCATCGTCTTTTTCGCACCCCTCCGTTCTACGTTCGTTATCCTTGACCGAAGTGACGGAAACTCACCGGTACATTCCACATCCTACGTCACCGGGTGCCCCTCCAAGAGGACCCCACAATCAGACCTTGGATCGGATATTTAGTCTTGTGCGCCCCTGCAAGATTAAGATAGCGGTTGCGACAACCTCTCCGAGCCCCGCGCATTGTTTTCTTCAGGACCACTCGGCCAGGCGGCCCAATTGAGATAGATTCCGCAGGATAATTCGTCGAACGAGCGACCCTGTGATCTATTTCCGACTCGATTTCGATCAGCCTCTTATCGAGTGGTGCCGCGCATCCCGTTACCATGGACTCCACCGACCCCTACGCCAAGGAGCTTCAAATCGCCTGTTTGACCGTCCAGAGAGCCACGCTCCTAACAAAAAAGCTACTGGAGGCTGTGGACAAAGGGTCGTTCGACAAGAGCGATGACACGCCGGTAACAATTGCTGATTTCGCCGCCCAGGCATTGATCATTGCCGCCATCCACCGTGCTTTCCCCGACGATGAGTTCGTGGGCGAAGAGAGCTCCACTGCCCTTCGATCCGACCCTGACCTCCTCGAACGGACATGGGAACTCGTCTCTTCCACTCGCCTCGCGGATGTGGACAGCGAAGCTCTGCTTTCCTCCCCAAGCACCAAGGAGGAAATGCTCGACATCATCGACCTGGGCGCCCAGGGCAACTCTAGTAAGCAAGGCCGCGCCTGGGTTCTGGACCCGGTAGATGGCACGGCTACCTTCATCCAGGGTCAGCAGTATGCCGTCTGTCTATCTCTGGTCGAGAACGGTCGCCAGCGGCTGGGTGTTCTGGGCTGTCCCAACATGAATCTAAAGACGGGACGCCTCGACGAAAACATCGTTGATCGGGATGGGTATGGATACCAGGTTTTCGCCCTTGCTGGACAAGGCGCCTTCCTTCGGAAAATGGGAACGGGAGGTCTTCTCCCCTTCCACAAGATCGAGCCCAAGGCCCAAATCACCGACCCTAAGGATCTTGATTTTGTGGATTGCGTGTCGGCCACCTCATCCAACCGTGACATGCATGCCCGCCTTGCATCCCACCTGGGCGCACCCTGGCCGGCCTCGACGGACCTCTGGGCTGCGCAGCTGCGGTACATCGCCATTGCAGTGGGCGGCTGTAACATCATGGTCAAGATCCCGCGTAAAGCTTCCTATCGATCGAAGATCTGGGATCACGCGGGCGGCATGTTGATTGCTGAAGAACTCGGCTGCACTGTCAGCGACCTGGCGGGTAACCCAGTTGACTGCAGTTTGGGCAGAACCTTGGCGGGGTGCTACGGGATGATCGTTGCACCTTCGTCCATTCACGGCAAGCTTGTGGAAGCTGTGAAACAAATCCTGTAAGACGAGCAGCTACACAAGGGCCAGTGATCCCCGCCCACCAACCTTTCTTTTCTTATCTCGGGGGCCCATGGCGGCGAGGGAGGGAGACTACGGACCCAACCCTCGTTGTGCCAATTCGAGTGGATTGACAGGGCCGTTCATGTACAAAAGCCGAGACTATCATGTTGGGATCTTCCATGCAAGACGACGAATTGGTATAGGATGGCACCTTAAAGGTTGATACCGTCTTTGCATCTTGCTCGGTCACTGGTGGACGAGACACTTGGTAGGACCGTGCGCGGATCGACAACGTGGGGAGGGCGATCAACAACATTACAGGACCATGATGATGATGATGGAAGGAGGACAGGGACCTTTATACTTATATATAGTAATGCCGGGTACACCGGTGGTTAACCGCATGCGCAATCCATCTGCCATTGGGTTTTAGCAGGTAGTAGACGTAAGGATGGAGCGCATCCTGGATGATGTCATGGCGTCTGCCTTCTATTGTGCCACCGATGATGCCGATTGATGCGAACCAGGGAAACCTGCCGACCGGAGCAGTTCTCCATGGGCATGTCCCGTGGCCAGTGAGAAGCCGGCCAGCCTGTCAGAAGATCAGGCAATTGCGGGGTGCAGGCGAGCAAAAATGTACTTTTACCACCATTAGGTCATGATCCTCCTCCCTTAGCTGCTACGCTACTATCCCACTACTATGACACCTGCCATATAACCGGTTCTCTTCCCACCAACCGCTCGCAGACTCTCCTTTCGAATTTCACCTGTCGGGTCATCATGGCGACCTGTGAGCTCTTCCCCCTCTCCTCCCTTGACCCCGAGACTCTCGCATGCAACCTCAAATCTCTCTACTGACCCATCCATGCGACTCTAGATAATCCATTCTCTAAGCGCGAATCGCATACCCGCTATTCGCTCGGGACCTATCGCGTTCTCGTTCCCCTTTCGTGGCTGCTCGTCGTGGTGGCCGGCATCTACTACTCCGGCCACGCTCCCCATGATGTCAAGCACGGCCATACCATCTGGAAGCAGGCCAACAAGCATATCACTCCATTTAGTTTGAGCACGGTTATTGGTGGGCTCTACTGGTAAATTTGGTCTCCTTTCTCCTTGAGTGGGCTCTCCGTATCCGGCATCGGAGCTATCTACGCGACACCATTATATATCTTCCCGGGGCTTTCCTTTGGTTCCCCATTGACCAACCGGTTCTGACCGCCTCTTGATCTAGGGTCATTGTCCTTCTCTCCCAAGTCGGTTATGTGTACCATTTATTCTCCAACGATGCCGTAGTGGCCACTGCCGCCGCCAATGTGGGATCCCACTTCATCCTGAACAATCTCTTCGTCTTTGCTTGGATCCTCCTGTGGACCCGCAGTCACTTCTGGGGTTCGGAGATCATCCTGATCGCACATTTCTTGAACCAGCATGCGACTTATTGGCGGCATCGTACGCTGCCAGCGGTCGCGCACTTTGCTGCCGTCGCAGCGCCCTATGCCTGGACCCTGATTGCGCTGTTCTGGAACGGGGCCGTCGCCGTGAACAGCAACAGTCTCCCGGCGAGAATTGTTGCCAATGTCTTCATCTGGGTGCTCTTCGCGCTGGGCTCAGCTCATATCCTGTCTACCCAGGACGATCTCTTGGGTTACAGTCTGAGTCTTCTGACACTGGGTACGAAATCCCATCGCCCACTATTGGTCGGCCCTTACGTATCTATGATCACAACGCTAACAAACCTTGCAGGATTGGCCGTGAAGCAGTTTGGCGTCAAGATCATCTCCCTGCAGTGGATCTTTGCCATTGTCATCTTTGCGGTTTTCTTCGCGGAGTCTCTCTACATCTCGCTGACCAAGTACTCTGGCCGCAATGTTCTGTTCCGCCGGGCTGGACAGCCGGCGGCGGCTGATCGCGAGAGGGAGCCCTTGCTTCACGACCCAACCCAGCCGGCAGAGTCAACCTAGCCGTGAGATATCCAATCGGCTGGCAATGGCTTGAAGGATGTTTATTAGGAAATCAAAACCCATGAGGTCCAGAGCACACCATCTCTCGAGGACTGAGTTGAGATGGCAGGGCCGTTCCATCACTTCCTTGGCCCCCCTTGTGAATTAGTTTTTTTTTCTGTACTATCAATCCCTTGCACCTATATGTTGTTATGGTTGACTAAAAAAATGTTCGTAATACTGGCGGCGTTCTTGTTTCTTCGCGGCGTCTTTGTTGATTGCGGGCTGTACGGTCATTTGAACGGTCGTTCCATGGGACCGCTGACAGCTTTTCCTGGGCGATCGAAGCGTTTCCAGTCTAGGTGCCGTTAGTTTCACGTTGAACCAGATGCAGTCATCACAAGTCAACACCGGCTCGACTGGGGTCGAGATCGCATGCTCCACTGGGTCCGGGTGTGTGTATTGTATAATTAGTTCGATGGTGCCTGAGAACTCGTGCGAGCCTTGGGCATGGACGGATCCTCGGCTCAGCGCGTTCAACGTGCCGAAGTAAGGAACAGGAACTACTCCGTACTGCTGACTGCAAGGACCGCCGCCCCGCCGACTCCTCCACGCCGCCGTTGCCCCGGCGACAGGCAAGACTCTCCACGCTGCGCCGTCCGTCAGCGCCGTGATTACGACGGCCTGTAGGCGCCCATTTCCATGGTTCTCTGCCTTTCTTAAAATCCCCGGCCGAACGTGGGCGACCGACTTCATTGCATCGCTGCTTTTTAGTGTGGACGCTCGTGTGGTTGATCACAGCCTTTGTTTACTACGGCACCTCGGGTCCGTCCATATACCTACTACCTCGTACCTACCTACCTACACTCTACCCGCCCTCCTCCAGCATTCAGACCCATACCATACATTCCTCCCATTCCCCGACATACTCGGTTTGTTTACAGGCACTCACCACCAGACAACCCGTTGCCCTCTTCGACCGTGAGTGACATTCTTCATCACCCTGATCCGGCAACATAAGTGCAGAGCAAACGAACTAAAGCTAACCCTTCCAACCTGCTCTCCAGGAATTGGCAGATCACTGCAACTTGAGTTGCGTGGTTGGAGCTGATAGCTCGAGAAGACGCGAATCACGACCTAGATACCCACGATCGATCTTCAGATACTATGAGTGCTTGAACCAGTCAGTCGCCGTCAACCATGAACAATTCGTCGCGGATGTATGTGCCAGCGCAGAACCAAGAGGAGGAGCCGCCGGCGTACAGTTATGGCTCCGGAAACTACGACTCCCCTCCGCCCGCTGCGCGTCACACCGGGGCCACCATGCGGTTGCTTCCTACAAGTACAGGCATGGAGAGTGATTTGAGTGCCGAGACGGGAGCTACTTCGGAATACCACTATGGGGACTCCTACGACGATGGCTCGTGAGTAGTCCCGCGCTTTTTGCCCTCCCCTACGATGTGACTTTCTGGCATACCGATGACGATGGATGATCGTCGTTCCTTCGTCCAGCTCCACTATACCTCTGCCCCTTGTTGATATTGTTGATGTCCTTTAAATGTTGCTCGTGGGGAAGCTTAAGTCGAAAGACTTGGAGCATTTCTTGGACAGAGTTACCCTGACGCGTATATCGAACCCCCTTGTGAGCGTATCGGATGCCCATGTGCATCCGATATAGATAGCTTCACGATGATTGTCGAAATGATGTATGCGAAGCGGGCCGCTAACTCACGTGCTGAACATCGCAGAAGTGACCGCGAACCCTACTACCAGTATGAGACGAGCGAGTTTCCCTCACGACCTGCGTCTAGTCTGCGAAATGTACCCACCATTCCCCCTCCAGCGGCATCGACAGTCGATATCCCACACTACTCATCCCGGCCAGGCTCGCCCGTGCGACCTTGGTCTCCCACACGTGCACCAAACTGGACCGGACCGCCGGCGCCTCCCTCTGTCGCAGGCTCGAATTATGAACGTGCGGATATCAACGGTAGTCCAAGACCGGGCACCCCAAGTTCACGATATGGCGGTAGTCCGAGACGACCATTGCCACCGGCACCACTGTTCTCCCACCCGGGCGCATCGACTGTTGGACAGGATGCCAGTATCGAGATCGAAGGGCCCGATAGTTACGACGTGTTTGGCGGTGGTGGACGGACCATTGACCCCAGGCATGATAATCGGGCCAGCATGCAATCTTTCATGAGCGAATCGACGATCATCACGGACGAAAAGGACGCGATGGATAAGATTGACCTGGACGAAGACATGGACGAAGCCGATGAAATGGTAGACCCGAACATGCATTATGGGCCCGCCCCGGAACGGCAAGGCCGTCGAGGTGTCCGCGATGCTCAGATGTCTAAGAAAGAAGTTCAACTGATCAACGGTGAACTGATCTTGGAGTGCAAGATCCCGACTATTCTATACTCGTTCTTGCCTCGTCGAGACGATCGCGAATTCACCCACATGCGGTACACTGCGGTAACCTGCGACCCGGACGACTTCTCCCAGAAAGGATACAAGCTGCGTCAGGAAATCGGAAATACCACGCGAGAGACGGAGTTGTTTATTTGCGTCACGATGTATAACGAGGATGAAGTTGGTTTCACTCGCACAATGCATGGTATTATGCGCAACATCGCCCATTTCTGTTCGCGTTCCAAGTCTCGCACCTGGGGTAAGGATGGTTGGAAGAAGATCGTCGTCTGCATCATCGCGGACGGTCGTAAGAAGGTGCACCCTCGGACCCTCAATGCCTTGGCCGCTTTGGGTGTCTACCAGGAAGGTATCGCCAAGAACGTCGTCAACCAGAAGCAGGTCAACGCACACGTGTACGAATATACAACCCAGGTGTCGCTCGATGAAGATTTGAAGTTCAAGGGTGCCGAGAAGGGAATGACTCCATGCCAGGTGATTTTCTGCCTGAAGGAACATAACAAGAAGAAGCTCAACTCGCATCGTTGGTTCTTCAACGCCTTTGGCCGAGCACTACAGCCGAACATTTGTATTCTTCTGGATGTCGGTACCAAGCCCGCCACTACTGCGCTGTATCACCTTTGGAAGTCGTTTGACCAGAACTCCAACGTTGCCGGAGCCGCTGGTGAGATCAAAGCTGGTAAGGGCAAGGGGTGGTTAGGTCTGTTGAACCCGTTGGTTGCCAGTCAAAACTTCGAATACAAGATGTCCAACATCTTAGACAAGCCGTTGGAGTCTGTTTTCGGGTACATTACTGTGCTTCCCGGAGCGCTCAGTGCGTACCGGTTCTTTGCGCTGCAGAACGATGCCGAGGGCAATGGACCGTTGAACCAGTATTTCAAGGGAGAGACGCTGCACGGCAAGGACGCAGATGTGTTTACGGCCAACATGTACCTGGCAGAAGATCGTATTCTTTGCTGGGAACTGGTAGCCAAGAGGGAAGAAAGATGGGTTCTGAAGTTTGTGAAGAGCGCGGTTGGTGAAACCGATGTGCCAGGTATGTACAGAGCCCTGTCAACATTTGATGGTACTAACAAGCTGGCTAGACTCGATCCCTGAGTTTATCTCCCAAAGACGACGATGGCTGAACGGTGCATTCTTTGCGGCCGTGTATTCCATTGTCAATGGAAAGCAACTATGGAAGACCGACCACTCGCTCGCTCGGAAGATCCTTCTGCAGATCGAGGGTTTCTATCAGTTTGTGCAACTGATCTTCACGTACTTTGGCTTGGTAAGTCATCCAGCGATGCACTCCCAGCGCTTACAGCTTACATGGTGATTCTTGTCAGGCAAACTTCTACCTGGTGTTCTATTTCATTGCTGGATCTCTTACCGACAAAACGATCGATCCTTTTGGTCACAATATCGGCAAATACATCTTCATTATACTCAAATATGCTGTCATCTTGGTCATGTGTCTACAATTTATCATCTCCATGGGTAATCGACCGCAAGGGTAAGTGCCCCTACTGATGGCAGACAACAAATGAAAACTAACTCTCACAGTGCCAAAAAACTTTATCTCACCGGCATCATCGTTTACTCGATTGTCATGTTCTACACCATCTTCTGCACGATTTACCTTGTCGTGATCGAAATGATGGCGCGCTTCGGGGACGATTCCAAGCTGACAGTCAGTAACGGACTGTTCACCAACATCGTCATGTCCCTACTCTCGACCGTCGGCCTCTACTTCTTCTCTTCCTTCCTCTACCTCGACCCATGGCACATGTTCACTTCCTCCGCGGCCTACTTCATTCTTCTCCCGAGTTACATCTGCACCCTACAAGTATACGCCTTCTGCAACACCCACGACGTGACCTGGGGTACCAAGGGTGACAACGTAATGAACACCGACCTCGGCGCGGCACGAGTGATCAACGGCACGACCGTCGAAGTCGAAATGCCCTCCGAGCAACTCGACATCGACAGTGGATACGATGCCGCGCTCCGCAACCTCCGCGACCGCGTCGAAGTCCCCGAGCCCCCTATCCCCGAGAGCCAGCTGCAGGAAGATTACTATCGCGCGGTGCGCACATACATGGTCTCTATCTGGATGATCGCCAACGTCATCCTCGGCATGGCCATTTCCGAAATCTACAGCCCGGACGCCGGCGGCACCAACATCTACCTGACCATCCTCCTGTGGTCCGTGGCCGGCCTGGCCGTGATCCGCGTCCTCGGCTCAACCACCTACGCCATCCTGCTCGTCGTGCACAAGATCGTCGAGGGCAAGGGCAAGTTCGACGCCGGCAATCTCGCCACCATCAGCCAGACGTCTAGCTCCAAGGCCGGACGCACCACCACCACAGCGCACCGCTACGGCGGAGGAGCGAACATCAAGGATAAGTTCTCCGAGACGAAGTGGACCATGAAGAGGACCATGGGGAAAGCTATGTTTTGGAGGAAGTAACATCACCACCACCTTTTTATGCTTCTGATGTTTGCTTCCTTTCTCTTTTCTTTTCTTTTTCTTTTTCTTTTTTTTTTTTTTTACTTCTTTGAGGATTTGGATGGATGGGATTTTCATGATTTAATGCTTGGACGAACGGACAGGCCTAGATGGAATATGGATGGATGGACTTCTTATGTATCTATGTTTGATGATGATGATCAATTTGATGGAAATAATGGATGTACATGATATGATCAATGATATCGACATACCCGTCACCTATCGTCTTCCTTCTCAGTTCATTGCATCGTTCATTCATGCTGCACACCCTCACCCTCACCCTCATCATCTGATGGAATGAAATGAGAAAATA
This sequence comes from Aspergillus heteromorphus CBS 117.55, assembly GCF_003184545.1. Classification (NCBI taxonomy): domain Eukaryota; kingdom Fungi; phylum Ascomycota; class Eurotiomycetes; order Eurotiales; family Aspergillaceae; genus Aspergillus; species Aspergillus heteromorphus. The sequence goes on along the minus strand of NW_020290474.1, from coordinate 67,637 downwards.
GCCTCACTCAAAGCATCGACTTCTCCACCCCTCCCCCCTCTTTCCCCTCCAGAATCCGACTAACCAACCCCGCCGCCGCCAGAGTCTCCTCATCCCTGAAATGCTTCCCCACCAACTGCACCGCCACGGGCGCCCCCTCATACCTCTCGGGACCGGTATACTTCTTCCACTCCGTCTCCTCGGTCTCACTCCTCGGCACAAAACCCCCATCCCCACCCAACCCATCCAACTCCTTCTCCACCCTCAACCCGGACGGAAACACCGCAGCCGGCAAATCCAGAATATTCCAAATGGCGGTATAATTCCAATAATGGGATTCGTAGAGCACGGCGGCGACGCCGACGTAGGCGGGACAGAGGATGAAATCGACGCCGCGCGATTTCATCAGCGCGTGGTATTCGTCGCGGTAGGTGTCGCGCTGCACGTTCAGGGACCAGGATTCGTGGATGGTGAGCGGGGTGGGGCTGCTGTAGGCGAAGGACCAGGCTGTGAGCGGGAGAGTGGGTTCGTTGGTTTGGGTGATTAGGGTGCGTTGGCTGGCTGTGCCGTCGGGGAAGTACATTGCTGACTGTTTTTGGGTTGGGGGTTAGTTATTGGGATGTTTGGGTTGGTTTGGTTTGAGAGAGGGGGGGGGGCAGGTCGTACGATGATATCCCAGCCGTGGTCGTGTTTGTAGGGCTCCCAGTCGACGACCTTGATACCGGCCGCTTGGAGCTTGGCTTTGGTGTGTTTGAGCGCGCGGGTTACGGGGGGGTGAGGGCGGACGCAGCTGTTGGCTATTAGTAAGTGTCTCTCTCTTGGTGGAATCGATACTGGGGGAAGGGGAGGGGGGAGAGGTATATACCCGTCATCCCACATGATGCCAATGGTGATGTCCTTTTTCGGGCTGACTCTCTTCCATGGGACTGGAGCCAGGGAGGTCTCGATGTCCCAGGGCTCTTGGTCGATGACGGCTCGTTGGAAGAGATCGAGATCCTCGACGCTCTGGCTGGCGAGAGGCCCGATCACGCCGCGAATAGCCTCCTGTCCCGGCTCTGGGGCCTTGGCTCCAGTCATCGGGTTGCGAAGCGCAGTCGGACGGAATCCGTACGAGCCGCAGAATGCAGCAGGGGCTCGGATGGAGCCGCCGATGTCTGTTCCCACGCCGAGAGGCGCGCATTTGAAGCCTGTTGATGCGCCTTCGCCTCCCGATGAGCCTCCAGGGCTGAGGGTGCGGTTGTATGGGTTTAATGTTGTTCCCGTGAGGTTGTTGCTGCAGCAGAGGTGCTGTGGTCGGTTGGTTAGCGTTGTCGATGTGAGAGGGACGTGGACTGTAGTACCATGAGAGATTGCGGCTGGTTGGTCCGCACGTGGAAGACCGCACCAGCTTTCTCGAGGCATTGTAGCAGGAGTGCATCTTCTTCTGCGATGTCGTTCACCCTGGTGCTGTCAGAACATGGGCTCCGATGTTGTTCGGGGAATTTTATCCAGGAAGAGGATCGTACCATGCCACATAGCCGGCGTTGCAAGTGAGTCCCTTGATTCCGATATGCTCCTTGACGCTGATTGGGACTCCGTGCTACGAATCTTTAGTCTTCGTGCTGTCTGTGTGTATGGATGGCACGGGGGCCTCACCAGCGGGCCAACAAGCTTTCCGGTCCGCTCGAAGTAATCGTCCAGTTCCTTGGCTCGGGCAATAGCTCTATCTGCCAGGAATTCGGTGGCGAAATTGAGCTGACACCCAAGGTTAGCCGTACATAATCTTGGACAGATGATGTGCAACAAACGGGTTTACTTACCAACTGGTGACCTAATACGGATCGCTTGAGGAACGCTACTACGACATCCTCCGCCTTGAGCCTTCCAGCCCCCATCTCACGCACCAGGGCAGTGGCGGAGAGATCGGTGATGGCGAGCTCCTTCTCGGAGAGCAGGCCGCTCTTGCGGGCAAAATCCTCGACGTTCTTCTCCTCGGGCGAGGGGAGCTGGTGCGCGGGGAGAAGCCATTGCTTGGGGATGGAGTCGTCGAGGATATCTCTGGCTTTTTGGGCCTGGAGCTCCCAGGTGGATGACATTGTTGGAGGGGTCTAAGGAGATTATTGAGTGGAAGATATCCACGGAGGGATCCGGCATGGTTGCGAGGCCGCTATCTATATAGGTTTGGCGATGGGACCCTGACAGGGTGGTCGGTGCGGTGCCTCGGAATCGGAAAGCATGTATGTACTAGTAGTCGCTAGCGGGGAGGGGGAGATGTCGGCATGGCTGATATCTAGATACTAGACTAGCAGTGGGTTGAGGTTAGCGAGGAAGAAGATAGGATGTGGGGACGGGCTTATCTGCGGGTGGGCCGCGAGCACCTGCCTAATGCTACCAAGGCGCTTCGAATGCTGCTACTACGGAGGATGAAGTGTGCATGCATGATGATTATTGGTATCTGTCTACTTTACTCCTCCGGTTGAAACACCGAAAACCCATCGGGCGGAACTCATTCCGCGCAATCAGAGAAAAGCAATTCTTTCCACATCCGGAAGGCAAGTCAGATGACCCCGCGCTCCTTCCACTTTGGGCAGGCAGCATCGACTTCCTCCCTCCTCTTCGGCTTCGTCTTTCGTCTGTCGTCTTCATCCTCTTCTCATCTATCCACAGCAGGTCAGCGCCTCGCACAGAGTCCCGCACACTACCTGGCACTTCTCCGATACTCCCGCCTGCAATTCCATCCCCTCAGCCACGACCTTGGTCATCTGCCCTCCCAGAGCGATCATCCCCGGATGGGCCATCTCCGGCTGGATCGTGGTGGAGTGGACTCCGTACGCATGGAAACATTCGTTTATCGTCTTGATCAGCTTCAGGAAATCTGACACCGAGCAGTCCGACACCATGACGTGGACCGAGGCGAGCGCCTTTTGCTGGTTGAGGCGCCAAATGTGCAGCTCGTGGATGGACACGACCCCGGAGATCTACGGAGCATTCCAAAAGATTAGAAGGCTGCCTCCTGCCGGGATTAATCAATGCACGCCTACCTTTTCCAGGTCGTGCTTAACATCCTCGAGATCAACTCCACTGGGCGCACTCTCCAGTAAGATAAGGCCGCATCGCTTCACTGTGGTCGGATATTAGATCTCTGGCACCCGGCAACGGGACGGAGCATACCGAGGGGGATGGAGGTGCAAATAATCATCAGAGCAATCCCCATGCTTGTTCCGGGGTCGGCATAGTAGCGGCCCCCGTAATGAGTGAACCAGATAACCAACGCCGCAATCATCACGCCCACATTGTTCGCTGCATCCCCAATGACGTGCACCATGACTCCCAACATGCCCAAGTCATGTTTATGAGATGCGGGCCGAGTGGCTTGGGAGAGATGTTTATGGTTATCGTGCTGGTGGAGCAATGGGTGTCAGTCACCCGCAAGCTGCGCAATGCTTCCCGCAGAAACCTACTGGATCTTGTACACCATCACCTACCGAGGTTGGGGCCTCAACAGGCTGGGACGTATGGTCGTGGCTGTGCCCATGGTGGTGGTGCTCTATGAACCGTTATCGAAAATCCCTTATGAGCCACGGAGCCAAGTCTTACCGTGTAAGAAAGTGGCACTAATAAGATTGAGGCCGAGTCCAATTGCACCCATGATGAACATGAGTTTCGGGTTTTCAACTCCTGTCATAAATTAATCAGTCGAACCTGGAATGTGACTGAAACATGACCGAGATATGACTGGAATGACTGAAACATGACCGAGATATGACTGGAATGTGACTGAAGTGTGAGCGGAGCACCTACGCTGGATCGCGACAAAGCGCTCAACGGATTGCAGGAAGACACTGATTCCGAGGGTGAAGAGGAGGACGCCATTGAAAAACGCGCCCAGAAGCTGAGCTCTCTGCCATCCGAATGATAGGGCCTTGGGGGAGTTGTCCGCCTCTGAGACCTAAAGACTGATCTTAATATATGCCTCACTTTTGAGGGAGTCACGGCTACCTTAAGAGCGACGAGAGCAACAATAAATCCAACCAGGTCGTTCAACTGAACCCATTAGCATCCACATAGTGAAGTGTCTGCTTTATACATACATAGTGAAACGCATCAGCCACCAGAGCGAGAGAGTGGGTATAGAAACCCACTGCAACATAATCCCAGTCAGGCACGCGACGCGAATGTGGGTTGCAGGGTGACAATATCTACCTGCGATTTCGGACAGAAAGAATGCGGAGGAGATCCCAATGACAATCATCAGGCGCTGGGCGCGCGAGATCCGGAACACCATGATCCCGGTCGGTTTTGCTGAGAGTAAGAGGCGCGGTTTTATCGATGTTTGTCTGTAGAAGTATTCTGGACTTGCGGGGAGTGTACCGGATTATGTGCCCCTTACATCGGCAGCGGCATGGATTTCCGGTGAGGGCTCTGTGAGACCTGGCTGGAATGCGGCGATCACGTCCAAGTGAATGGATGGTGAGAACACTACGCGTTTGCTGTTTGCTGGCACAGCAAACATAATAATTTCCAGTACCTATCCAGCTGGAAAAGATCTCGATGGTTCTATGCCTTCACATCCGAGATGCCCACACATCACTACGTCTGTCCGACATCACATGCAGCTGACATACGCCCGGTGTTTTATTAAGGCCCCGATAACATCCAGTGTTCTAAATGCAATACTTATTGGGACTGCAGGTACTCGATAAGCCATAAATAGAACACTCGCTTTCATTAGTTCATATCTAATACTATACAGACAGTTACGCAGCAACCTCGTCCACCAAACCTTCCAGTTCTCTCGCCCAGTTTCTGTGCCGTGAGATCTGCCAGATGAACCGGTCAATGAAGCCCTTGCTATCCTTGCTGATGTTGGAAGAGACCTGCAGCAACTCCGACGGTGTGCCATGAGCGGTCACCACGCCGTAACTCTCCGTCACCTGCCCACTTGATGCATACTCGATGGCATCCAGGTTGATCTGCTTCCGAATAAAGTTCACGGACTCGTTAACTCCCGCGATGGGCTTCAGATGCGCAAAAGACTCGGTGATCCAGAATTTGGCAACGCCATTCTTGGCCAGCGCTCCAACATGCTTTCCTCCGGGGACAAACACTGCGTCAAACAGAGTGGATCGCATGCCAGGGAAATGGTGATCAGGGATTACCTTCTCACCCGATTCGGAGGTGATGCCCTGCCGCTGGGAACCAATGGTGAAGACGAATGCGTTCTGCTTCTGCAGAACGCTCTTCATGCTCTTGTACGATTCGAGGTCGAAGCCATCTGCGATAAGAATAGCAACTCGGCGGGTAGCGATTCCAGCCTTGTCGGAGAGGAAGTCGAACTGGCTCAGACCTTTCCCGGTCTTGCCGTCGTTTTCCTTGGGTGTCTTGGTCGGTGTGTCGCCACCAACATTCTTAGCGACGGCCTGCGCCAGCTGAAGATCGACAACGGCCAGGCGTTCCGACAGGCGCTTGTACACGATCTCCTCGTCGCAATGGTCCAGCTCGAACGAGAAGGCCTTGGAAACGTGAAGCTTTTCGATGGGGCTGAGGGAGTTGTAGAACAACTGGGCCTGGTTGAAATGTTCTTTGAACTTATCCGACAGCGCGCGGGCCTTCACGCCCTGCTGCTTCTCAGGATAAGTGGCAAACCCACCCTGAGCTGGCGAGGACGGGGGGTTAGTGTCAAACCGATTGGGCCAATAGTTCACCTTGCCCTTTGTGATGCGGTGTCTCGCCTGGCCATCCCGGTTGACTAGGCTCATATACGGGCATACAGGACGATTGATAGGCAACTCCTCCCAGTTAGGGCCGAGGCGGGAGATCTGCGTATCAAAGTATGAGAAATTCCGGCCGATGAGGAGCGGATCGTCTGAGAAATCGACGCCGGGTACGATGTGGCTCGTGCAGAAAGCCACCTGCTCTGTCTGGGGGAAGTATTCGTCCACGTTGCGGTTAAGCTCCAATTGTCCAATATACTCGATTGGCACAAGCTCCTCGGGCCAGACCTTGGTAGCGTCCTGGATATCAAACTCGAAGTCGTCTTTCCTCTCCTCCGGGATCACCTGGATGCCGAACTTCCATCGGGGATATTGCCCAGCATCAATGGCGTCCATCAGGTCTTTCCGGTGGAAGTCAGGATCTTGGCCTGCGATCTTCAAGGCCTCGTCCCAGACCAAGGAGTGGACACCCAGCTCCGGGGTGAAGATGAATTTGACATAGTGGCGCTTGCCCTCCGCATTGATGAGGCAGAAAGTGTTGACACCAAAGCCTTGCATCATGCGGTACGAGCGGGGGATGGCACGATCAGACATGATCTAGAGAGTCAGTGTCAGAACTCAGAAGAAGGAGAGAAGACTTACCCATTGTTGCATGTGTGTGGTTTCCGAATGCAGATACTGGAAATCCCAGAAGTTGTTGTGGGCACTCTGGCCCTGTGGGATTTCATTGTGAGGCTCTGGCTTGACGGAGTGGATGACGTCGGGGAACTTGATGGCATCCTGGATGAAGAAAACCGGGATGTTGTTGCCAACAATATCCCAGTTTCCCTCGGACGTGTACATCTTGATGGCGAAGCCACGAACATCACGAACGGTGTCCGCGCTGCCTCTGCTGCCCTGGACGGTAGAGAAGCGCACGAAAACGGGAGTCTCCCGAGACGTGTCATTGAGAACACCAGCAGAGCTGAGCTCAGGAATAGCCTTGTGGAGCTTGAAGGTTCCAAAGGCTCCTGCTCCACGTGCGTGGACGACGCGTTCTGGGATACGTTCGTGGTCGAAGCGCATGATCTATGCTGGTTAGGCTCATCCATGAAAGACTTGAGAGAAGGGTCATACCTTTTCCCGCGCAATCGGATCCTCCAACAGCGAGGGGCCGTTGTGTTGGGCATCCACCACTCTCAGCCAATGATCGGGATCCGAGATTTTGATCCCATAGTCGGTGGTCATGGGTTGGGCTCCAGAGAGCTCGACCGTATCTCGGCTTAGATCAGCCTGTTTGGCAGACATTGTAGAAGGCTGATGGTAGGATTCGGACTCCTAACTGTGAGGACTAATTTCCAGCAGCAGGGTGGGCAAGCAAGACCCTATATAGCCGGATCCCCACGGATCCAATTGGAGCTCTGAATTTCTAAGCATTAGTAGCATCCGTTCAGGGACAGGAGTCTGGACTCGACAATGATGCAACAGGTTACGGTCTGAAGCCAGTGCTCCATGATGTCAGCGATGGACGGAGTCTCCAGGCACGTCGTATTTCCAGGCCTGGGCCAATGGTAGGACCGCTGAAGGGGCTGACATGATCTACGCAGGACCTTGGTTGTGGGACTGTTCCTGTCAACAGTCGAGGTTTCTCTGCAGTTTCTTGCTGAGTTCCTGGCTTTTCTGCGGCGGTTCGTTCGACTGCCCGGTGACGTCACTACTACTTCACCTCTTCAGTAGCATACCCATACCACCTACAGAGTACATGCTAGACTAATCGTAATGACCTCGGTTACTAAGGACCATGAACTATATGCATGCACAAATATCTACTCTATAGTATATGCAACGAACAAAGCTAGACCCGTCTCCAAGTCTCACCCAACCCACAACCCACAACTGACTACATATTATCCTCCGCCCACCTCCCCCTCGCCTTCGAATACGCCTCCTGCTCACTCTTCCCCGTGCCATCCTCCACACCCACCCCCAACCCCCTCTCAACCCACTGCTTACTCCCCATCTCCGATAACCGGGACAAGGCGCGCGCAAAGGCAAAGCGCTCCTCATCGCCACTGAAGATCGAGGTCGTCTTGAGCGCCTGCATCGACAGACCCAGATCGTCCATCATCATGCGCATCGCGTCGGAGAGGTCCTCGCCGTCGTTGTCGCCGATGGAGTTGTTTGTGGCGGATTTCACTTCCGAGGGGGAGAGGAAGAGGTTTGTTAGGGGGACGGCGGTGGTGAGGACGAGTTTTGCCTGTTTTATCACAAAAGAAAAGATGTGGTTAGTATGTTATTTGAAGAAGGGAGAGGTGGAGATGGTGGGGGTTGGAAATAAAGATGGAATATAGGATGGCTTTGGGGATAATGGGGGAAGGAGGAATAGGGAGGGGGGAAAGAAGAACGAACCCGACTCTCATAAACGGCATCAATAAAGGTAATAAACCTGCGGGCCAAATCCCTCTGGTGCAGGTCCATGCCGGGCACATCCGTAATAACGAAGGCGTCATAATTCCTGACCAATTCCAGGTAATCCGCCGCGCCGGTAGCACTCCCGATCAACTGCTGGAAGGTGAACTGGGCGGCTTTTCCGCTGGCGCGGGGGACGTCGATCTTGCGGCCCCAGACCTCCTGAGTGGCTGGGTGCGGGGGGTCGTTGATGGGGTCGCCCAGGAAGTCGAACCATTTCTGGGCGTGGGCGGTGGCGTCCGGGCCTAGCGGGTGGTGGTAAACGGCGGCTGGGGGGCGGGGGATCTTGCGGTAGTCGGTTGGGGAGTTGAGGTTTATCACGGCTAGGGCGGTTTGGAGGAGGTTGATGCATGGGATGAAGGATTCGCGCTGGATGCCGTTTTTGTACAGGTCGTTGGGGTGCCGGTTGGAGGTGGTGACGAGGACGACGCCGTGGGACATGAGGGATTCGAGGAGTCTGAGATGATAGGAAAAGGGTGGATGGTTAGACGGGACTGGTTACTCGGGGTGGAGATGTGTGTATATACCTTCGGAGGATCATGGCGTCCGCGACATCGGTGCACTGGAACTCATCGAAGCACAGCACGCTGGACCGCGAAGCAATATCAGCCGCGACGAGGGGGAGGGCATCGAAGTCGTTGCCGTATTTCATCTTGACGACGTGCATGCGGCGGTGGACGTCCTGCATGAAGTTGTGGAAGTGGATACGGTTCTTGCTGGAGATGTTGGGCGGCAGGGTCTCGTAGAACAGGTCCATGAGCATGGTCTTGCCGCAGCCGACGTCGCCATACATGTATAGGCCCTTGGGGAGGGACTCGGGGATGGTCAGCGCCTGCTTGGCGCTGCTGCGTCCGAACAGCGAGCCGAAGAACGAGCCCTTGGGCTTTGCGTCGAGCGATTCCACGGCGGGCTGGACGACGGGAGGAGGCGTGTAGGATGTCAGTCTTTGGTATAGGTCCTGGAGTTGCTCGATGATTTCTGCAGCGGAGGCCGTTCGTTAGCATAAATGTTCGCATCGCTACCAGTCGACAACTGGAAACAGCACAGGAAGAAGGAAGAAAGAAAGAAAGAAACATACGTCTCTGATACGGATCATCCCGCAAGCGACCCTGCTGGACGCGAAGGTCATACTCCCTCAACGGACCGCCCTGCAGCCCAGCTGCAGCATCGCCCTCGGCCTCGGCCTCCTGGACACTGGTGCCCTCGGCGGCAGTCGCAAAGCGGCGCGCATAGACACTCTGGGAAGCTCGTACATCTACCCGGTCGCAGGCGCGAGCCGTTATCGACGGACGAGCGTGGGAGCCATTTGCGCCATGAACCCCCCGCTTATACTCCCTGATAGCCGATCGGCGAGTTCCCCGAGGAACGGCGCGCAGGATCGGCCCCCGAGTGCGCAGTGCGCCGGGCAGGTAGTCGGCGCACAGTCTCGCAGAGGATCCACTCATAGGGATTGGCTTGTGCTGGACAAAGGCGGTTTTGTTGCGCGTGCGTGCGGAAACGGGGCGTTGCGGTGGTGAGATAGACAGACAAACACCAGACCCGAGGTTGTTGGTTGGCCGGTAAGGATCGGCGGATAAGGGGGAGAGGGGGGGGGAGTGTGGGGGAGAGGACACCGGACGAGAAGTAGACGACGTCGCTGGGAAATATATACAGACCGACTGAACGGGTTGAATGATCGAGAGAGACAAGGGAAGGGAGAGGAGAGGAGAGAAGCGAAAGACCAGACGATATCTAACCGGAAGCGCCTGAACTCCGCGGCGAAAAGGAACCGCCCGCCGTCATGTGACTCGGCCCCGGCAATCCGTCGGCGCCAGATCTGCGGCCGAGGAAATCCACAAATTAAGGTCGCTACAACGTGGCCATCCACTCAAGATTGACCAGGAAATGAAAATGGTTCTACGCCACCCGTCACATGGCCGGAACCGGAATTGGAGTAGTTCACTAGGCCACTAGGCCACGAGGCCACGAGGCCACCAGGCTACGCTACTAGGCCATGGGCCGCGGAAAGCAGTCAAAAGCAGTAGGTGTAGAAGCCTACCTACCGTGGGTGAATATATATGCAGGAGAAGACTTATGTACAGAGGACAACAGTGCATCACACAACAAGGGTATGGAGAAAACCAATCAGCCATGGCCCAGAGAACACAGACAATGCAGAACCAGAACCAGAACCAGAACAACGAAAGGGTACATGATGGCGTAAACGTTTCAGGCATATCATTCTTGTCCCTGCATCAACCTCGTGATTCAATAACAACCGCTCAGAGGATGATGTCCAAGACAACAGAAAAGGAATTCCAGAACACCAATACACCGGGAGGCCCGAGTCGCTCGGGCCGCCACCCTTGAAGGCACAAAACAAATGAGACATAAAATGACAGACAGATCTATCGGGATATAGACGGGAAAAAAAAATCACACGCTTCTATGCAAGTCCAACATATAATGTGAGCTTGGAGTTTCGTTGGATCGCCGTGTCCAGGTCGCTGTCCGTGACCAGGTCCACGTACGTCCCGGACGGCTCGTCCTTGTACTGCACCACGATCTCGTCCTGGATCTTCAGCCGGTCCGTCAGCTTCTCCCGCAGCTGCTGGAGGCTGATGTCGCTGGGCACCCGGATGGCAATGAGGTCGTCCTGGAAGAACACCTTGACCTTCATCGCCCCGCCGCTCGAGGCCGTCGAGACCTGCGTGATCGAGCTGGCTTGCCGGTTCATCGGCGGCGGGCCGCCGCCGTTCGTGAGCGAGAGGGATGCCTGCCCGCGTTGGTGGGAGTTGCGGTCCGCGTGGACTGCGATCGGAGCCTGTGAGGATTGCCGGGACACGCTCTGAGACGGCTCGTGGGCAGACGAGTGATGCGACCCGCCCGAAAACCGGGCGTCTTCCCCAAATGCGCTCGGGTCGATCTCGAAGTCGCCGGCCCGGGGTGCGAACAGCTGGCGGACGAGTTGGCAGCGGGAGATGTGCGGGGGCATCGAGAGGAGCTTTTTGATGTAATCGTCCAGGCTTTGGCGGCGACCGTTGGAAATCGCGTCCGTGACGTGGGTGACGGGCCCCGGCATGTACGGGAGCGTGCGCGGTTTGCCCCGGTTGCCGGCTTCCTCCTCGAACTGGGTCAGGAGGGCGATCTGGAAATCGTAGAAGTCGTGGTAATAGCGCGACAGTTCCCAGCATCGGCCGTCCTCCATCTTCGCTTCGATGATGTACCAGTACTTGTCATTGTCAAAGCAGTATCTGGGGATCGACGCCGTGACCGGCGCCATGAACGGTTGGTGGTAGCTTTGCTGGGATTGGTGAGAGACCTGTTGCACAAGGGAGCCTTTGCTAGCGTTGCGATTGTGGTAGGCCTAGCGCATGGCGGATTAGTACCAGGATGCGTGCCCACTGCCAATGCGGGAGAGCACTCACATAAGGTTGGCCATTCTGGCTCATGGCGCTCTGCCGACCGACCGACATCTTGTCAGCGCCCGACGTGTTGGACGACATGGACGAGCCGCCGGCGGAGTCGATCTTGCCCAGAGTGATGCTGCTGTTCTTGTATTCGGCCGTCATCTTCTTCCACTCCTCCACCTTGGGCACGCCGGCGCGCCTCACAGCATCCAGCGGGTCGGTCACGGCCTGGCCGGTCTGCATGTCGTGGAGTTCGATGAAGGAGACGGGGATGAGGCCAGGGCCTCCCAAGCGACCGATGGGTTTGGCGACAAACCATTCGGGGTTGGACTGGGCGATGACGATGATCGCCTCGCCGGCCTTGGCGTCGAGTTCATCCGGTCGCTCGGCCTGGAAATCGTACTGGACGATGCCGTAGACCATGGGGCTGCTGGAGGAGTTCTTGGCCAGCGCGGACATCCTGGGCTGGAAGCTGTTTCGCGAGACGGTATGGAAGAAGTCTGAGGTAGGGAACGCAGCGCGATCGGAGAAGCCCGAGTCGTGCGGCTCTTTTTTCTTTTGAAAGTCCACCGATCCGGCGCTATCTCTTCCGTTCTTGCCAATCACCTCGAAGAAGGACACGGGCACCAACCCCCTAGCACTAGGGATGAGTGGATTGCACGCTTCGTACCAATCCAAGTCGTCCTCCCTGCTGATAACGTGAAAGAAGTCTCCCTTGCTGAACGCGAGCTCCTGCGAGTTCCCGGGCTCTGGTTGGTAGTCGTAGAGCGCTTTGATGACCTACGCGCAGGACAGGGATATGGTCAACAAACTGGTTCACCAAGGAGGGAGGAACACGCAAGCGATCAAGTACGACCCGAGGGCAAGTCAAGGACCGAACAGTGGGAAAAAAAGGAGGGGTAAAAAAGGGGGGATGGGGGAGAGGAGGGGGGGAGGGGGAGACGAAAGGATGCAAGACAGGGTGACGAGGCATAAAGAGAGTGAGTGGATGTGGTGGGAAGAATAATAGACTTGGGGAAGTGGACGTGGGCGTGGGCGTGAGCGTGGACGTGGGGAAAGGGAGGAAAATCAACGGGGGGGGGGCACAGAAACAAAAGGGTTTAGACATACCTTCTTAGGTGGAAGGATGGCAATGGCGGACTTGGGGGTGATGGAGAGGTGGGAGGAATGATGGTGGTGATGGTGGTGGTGGGGTTTGGGATCTTTCTCCCCTTTGAGAGAGCGACGAATGGCCTACGAGATGGGCGGTGTTGGAGTTAGCTCGATCAATCAATCAATAATAACAATCCATCAATCCATCTGGACCACCACAACACAACCACAACCACAACCGCGACCACCACTAAATTCAGCCGGGGCGGGCCAAGACCGGGCTAATTTTTCGGTGGTGGTGCCGGAAGTGTCGAACAAGCGACAATCGAGATAAACGAGGGGCGGGAAACGAGGGGCGTTAAGGGCAGTCGGTTTCAGAGCGACAGATGGGCATACCTTCATTCTCCTTCAGGCGAGACTAGCAGGCCGCGCGCCGGCAGGTGGTGGTCGGGAGGCCCAACGGCGCAAGGCAGGTCAGATAGTTAGGGTAGGGTAGGGTTTGTTTTAATGGCGACCTGCAGCGGTGGTGAATAGTAGGTAGTAGTAGGTAGGTGTAGCAATAGTAAGTCCAGGAAGTAAGTATATCAGCCACCCCGTCGAAATGGCCACGAAAAGCAGACCGGGGATGGGGCCCGGAATGGTCCAAAAAAACAAGGAATGGAAATACTGGGTGGGCGGCAATCCGAGTGGCCGTCCAGACGAAAGAGGCAAAAAAGGAAGGCGAAAAGAAGAAAAGAAGAAAAAATGGGAAAACTCTAAAACCCGAGAACAATGAAGGAGCGTTGGAGAGTGGCACAAGCCGGGGACAAAGAGAGCGAGCGATATTAATATGGAGAAGGGCGAGGGGAGGAGAGAGAGAGAGAGAGAGACAGACGGAAAGAGAGAGCGTAGAGTAGGAGGGGGAGGGGGGGCAACGGAGGGGGAGGAATGAATGGAATGAACGGCTGTCAGCGACGACAGCGGCGGCGGCGAAGACGACGACCGGGTAGATATGTATAAGAATAGAATGGCAATCAATCACACTGCAGTGGTGAAGGGACCAGGCCGTGATAACGCAACGTCAACCTCCTATTTTCGCCCTGTGTTCGCTGATTCTTCCTTCCTTCCTTCCTTGTATTCCGCCCTCTTGCGTCTTGCGCAGCGCAGGATTACCACGGGTGAACCTGGACGCCGGATGGAGTCCGCAGTATGGGGACTGGGGAGTTCTGGATTGCGAGTCGCAACGACTGAAAAAGAAAGTGGCCCGCTTTCCTTTGGTGTCCCCCGCCCCTGAGGAGGTGTGATCGCTGGGCAATGACGAGGATCCACGCGTGACAGCTCGGCTGAAGAAGGTTCCAAGGGTTGGCCGATGGTGTTCTGGAAAGTGGAAACCACCTTCCCGGGCGGGAATAAGGGTGGGGAGGGGTGGTTTTTTTTTTTTTTCCCTTTGACTGTTGGCTGGGGTTCGCCTCCTCCTTGCGACGAGGATTCAAAGCAGAAAGAAACAGGGAGAGGGGGGAAGGAAGAGAAAAAGTCGGGTGGCAGTGAGATGGTGAGTAGGTACTGAGTAAGGTGGTGGCTGCGACCCAAAGAAGGCGTGGTGGATTAGTGGCCGGATGGCATGGACCGTCGGCGTCGTGGGGTTGGGAGATGGTGGATGGTGGATGGTTCAGCTGTGGCGGGTACGCCAGCAGCCCTTGGGTTGGGGGGTGGAGAGTCTTGTCACTGGTGGAGTAAGATAGAGAGTCTCTGAGGAGAAATGGAATAACCGGGAGACTGGGACAAAGTAGATAGATAAAGGAGGAGGAGGAGGAGGAGGAGGTGGTGGTGGTGATGATGATGATGATGATGATATGTAGTGATTGATAGTAGATTGATATCTAAGTAGATACCACCTCAAGTAACAACCGCAGGTCCTCCGTACATCGAATACTTTACCTTACCAACAACGGAAGGCAATGTCCGATTCGTGCAGTCGATCGTGATAGACGTTGAAGCCGATCGCTCGTTTCTGACTCAATGCGCCGTTTTCTGGTCTCTTCTTTTTTTTTTTTTTATCTAAGGGGACTTAGACTAGCAGTTATACCGTACTAGTAGCCGGAGGCAGTGACGACAATCTCGAATCGGATGATGGTGAGGATGATGTCAATGGAGTCTTCAAGGGCACGGGAGTCTCCACGAGAAATTGGGATGCACACGCGAGATACTTTGTACTCTCTATCTCTCGCTCTCTCTCTTTCTCTCTACAATCTCGAACAACAGCGCCAGACCAGCACAATATAACCTAACATCATCCCCCGAAAAGATCAGCCCTCATCCCAAACACCAACCCAATCTTGAGAAAGGGGGGGGGGGGGTTTCGTTTCTTTCTTTCTTCGAGTCCCAGCCCAGCTGTGGCCGCCATTGTGTGCCTAAAAATCCTTTATTTAGTCTTCTCACCAGTCAAGCACCGGGAACTGCTCCCCGGCCGTCTGCATGGATGCACCGCGTAAGGTATGACTGCCATTTCCACCCTGGTTGGACGCTAAGGCACTAGGGACGTACGTGAGACTCCTTAGTTCGTTTTCCCTTCCAGCCCTGCTGGTAGTGGTGGTGGTGGTGGTGGTGGTGGTGGTGCTATCATATCCCTCCCTGACTTGGAGAAGAGAGGGGGTTTATTTCTTTTCTTTTTTTTTTTGGTCATTTCTGTCTCACTTTTTTTTCTCTCTATTTTCTCTTGATTCCTCCATTCCCCTTTCTTTCCTGTGGGTTCTTTCCTCCTCCTTCCCCCCCCCCCCCCTTCCCTCCCCTCCGGGCACAGTTGGGCACCAGGGGTTCCCTCCCCCCATTCGATTTAGCCTGTATAAGTATAGAGACCGGCGCCATCCAGCTGGGAGCGGCCGATCGATAGACCAGGGAACGGAGAACCGTGCCGCACATAGGAGATGATAAGAGTCAGGAATCGGCCGAATGTGCGAATATAATAGAAGCAAGGCAATAATAAAAAAAAAAAAAAAACATGGCTTCGCCGCGTACCAAACTTTGGCAGTGCAGGAGGCCACGGTCCAGACGCCAGTAACCCTAGGGACGGGCTGGGGACGCCGTACGTATGAAGGTCCAGCGTACCTGAGTTGTGAGGGGGCCGCACGAGGAACGATTGGGCTGGGCGGAAGCCGAGGTGGGTTTGGGGTTGCCCATCGCTGAGAGAACCGGACTTGAGTTTGGGTCACTGACTCTGGGTGGTCGGCGGGTGGTCTGTGTGCTGCTATCGTTTAATTAGCAGAGGGCTGTGGCTGCCAATTGCCGGCGGAGTGGCGGACCGATTCAGATGGCAGCTCCGGCGGTGGTTTGAGGACGAGAGAGACGGAGGGTTCCGGAAGTAGATAGAGCAAGCATCATATCATATCATGTCCATCGCAATATTCATCCGCTGCTCACGATGGCACGAACGGTCCTCAATTTTCAGCAACCTTATCGGATATGACTTGCCTCGTATCGACCCTCCTCCCCCGAGCCCGAAATTCTGCAGAAGCTCGGACGGGGAAACCTTTAGGCTTGAGCCCTCCCCTGAATCCCATGGTTTGGCTGAGTCCCATCCAACCAGACCTTCTGCAGTCGCCGTGATCGGCAGAGAGGGTCTCTCTCTCTCTGAAGCTGTCCTAGTTCGGATCCCAATGAGAAGAGGTGGTCGCATTGCAGCCTGACTGAGCATTAGTCTAAGTATCTTTACTGTGGTTAACCGCGGTCTGCAAGGGACGCTGACGACTTCGCCATGACAACAGCCTGAACCCGAACTGTGCCCTCGACGGTACCATTATCCAAATGGGAGCATTGGTCTTTCCCCCCTCCCCTGTCACAGACTCACAGTACCTACAGTAGCGCATACATATGTATACTGTTGTGTGGTACAACATGTGCCGGAAGTACATCATCCATGGATCCTGAACCCAGTACCCAGTACCCTCACTACCCAACCCTACCCAACCCAACCCAACCCAACCCTCCCAAACAACTCACCGCAGATACCTTTCCTTCCCAGGTAAGGCAAAGCAGGACAGGGCAGGGCAGAGCCACCAACAGCCCGACCTCTCTTTTACCTCATCATACTAGATACTGTCTAGTCTCTGCACGTCGTACATCTACAAAGTATACTCCCCCTCCCGAAACCTTTACCCTGCACATCAAACTCCGCCGCACCGCCACGACGCGGGGGTGGAAACAAGCGTGTGTCCCAGCGATTAAGATTTCAGATAGAGTCGATAAACGTCTCACTAGTTAGTCTCTGGGCTGCAGCTTGGCTGGATAAGCGTGCTGATCATGGCAATTTTTGCCACTTGCCCTATCTATCTATCTACTGCCAGCTTACAGGGTGGGTGGGTGGAGATGTATGTATGTATGTATGTATCTTGGTGGGGATCCATGGAGGAGTCAGGTCAGAGCTGGAGCTGGGCTCAGATCAGGATGTATGGATCAACCCAGGCAAGGCAGATGAAACAGTATCTTTGATCCTGTTGATCCATCCATCAGTACATACATACGTACTTTGTAGCTCTGGTACTTTGTACATCTGATAGACAGATCGAGAGCCCCTCACCAGATCCATTCCATCGTAATAACATCTCCTGCATGAGCATCTGACGAATCCACTCTCTCCAACTACTACCCCACTCACTCACTCTCAAGTACTATAATGTAGCTCGTAGCTAGATAGTAATCTCAGCGACTCTACCACTCTACCACATTGCCGGAGTATTCTCCCATATAAGGTAATCCATACAATCCATTCCACTCCGACCACCCAAACCATCGCCCATCCATCACCGCAGCTGTCACCCCGAGTCGAGTACTGAGTACTTAGTATTCTCCCTCCCGAATCTGATATATCATGCGGCCACGGCAGCTGCCATCTGCATGGATTATCCCAGCTATCGAGTACCTACATACCTAACTAGTATCTCCTGTACCTAAGTACCCCTCTATGATCAATCTGCCGCTGTACCTGATACCTGATACGATACCTAGTACTTAATTACTCTTTCTATCCTCCCCTCCGATCCGATCCGATCATATCACATTATATCATTATATCACACCGTACCTTACCAGTGTGATATCATCCATCATGCCATGGAAGTACTTTACTGACTAACAGTATGTAGTTACGTATCTGTCTACCCACCACGTCCACACCTGCTTGCTGGCATGATGCATGGAGATCAATCGATCGATCGATCTACCGACCGATCGTTTGGCTATGGGTCTAATGCGGGGATTATATGTGGGTGGTGTTTCAGTATCTACCTACTGTACTACGTATCTACTTCTCTCTATCTATCCATCCATCTGAGACTTGGAGTATTGTGATCAGTACTCCGTACCCACCACGTCCTACCTATCCATGTCTGGGCTATGCATAAGATGAGTCTGACGGTTGAAAAAGCTGGGTCTAGACCTCAGGTAGGTATATATCAGTTATTTAACGGGCGATGGATGGATGGATTAACTACTCTATGCTCGTGCACAGTAGATACTCCATACTTCGTACTTTGTACTTCGTCCACTACCTACAGATGGGGCGGCATGTTTGATGAGATGACCCCTCCTTGTGTTTCCGCTGTATCAAGTAGATAGAGAGAGGTGTTCGTTTGGTTACGTCCGCGGTGATACGGAGGGAGGACCATTCACGGACGGCATGACATGACATGGACGGACAGATCGGGTGAATCTATCTACTGACTATCTAGATATGTACCTACCAGACCAGTGTTGACTGATGACTGCGGGATAACAATCGCGCAGTGGAATGATAGTGAGACATCAAACATTTTCTTTTCTCCCCACAAAGTACTTAGAAAAAAGGAACACTTGAGTCCGAGCTTGGAAGCTACACTACTAGGTCATGACTTTGTCTACGATAGTCAAAAGTCAAAAGTCTTCAATAATCATCATATTAACTGCGCTACCGAAAAGAAAAAAAAATAACAGCATCAAAACATCAAACCAAAAGTTACATGCCTTGCTATCCATACCCACTAAGCCTTCCATCGGAATAGATATTTTGTGCAAAACAGATGCAGCATAACCACTTTTATTCAGGGAGTCGGAATGGGTATAGATCTCCTCAAACCACGGCAGTCAATGCCGGACGCCTCTAATGCCAGAAGGACTCGAACAGGCGAAAGAAGGAACTCCAGGCGCCGTTTTAGTGAAGATGAAAATGAACAGGGAAAAGATGCTGAAGGCTAAACAGTATCCAGAAGGGTGAATGGGACTGGGGGATCCAGCCCAGTCAGGTTAGGTGGGGGTAGTCGGACGGTGCAAAGGGGAGTGAGTGAATTAATGAAATAATCAAGAGATACGGAACTTATATTTGTCCCTTGATATCGACGACCCGGTGAGCGTCGGCCTTGGCTCCTTCGAACAGTTGCCCGGCCTTGCCGCTCGTAAGCAGTCTCACGACTCCATCTTTCTCTTGGAGCATATCCTCCGCTGTATGATCCAGAATGAAGTGTGCGCTCTGCTCGTCGGACTCGAAACCAAGTTCTTCAGTAATAAAACGAATCTTTACATCAGGTTTGTATCTGTAACCAGGAATGTCAGCCGGTGTTCATGCACGGGAACCATGGAGGAACTCACGCTTTACAGATGGCCGCCAGCGCAGAAAGTCGCTCACGATCCACGAACATGTCCATGAGGTAAGCCCCCATGTTGGGGGTATCGAGATACAGCTGGAAGAAGCGGTGGTAGTTTCCAAGGGCAAGGGCGGACCGGACGTCCAAAGCATGCTTCACAGCAGGATCCCGTTTGTCTGCTGCGGTTAGATCGGCCAACGCATCGTTCATGGCCGTCCAGTTGCGGGTGTGGATGAAATAGAGGATACGATAGGCCCGGAACTCCGTAGGATGTCCACCGAGTTGCTGTGCGTACAACGCCCGTAGTTGAGTCTGGCACTGATTATACTCACCGAGGTCTCCTTTCTCCAGGGCAATCCGGGCATGGATCTCATAGACGCTGACGGTAAACTCGTTCCGGATGTGCTGCACCGTCAGATCCTGGCGCAACGATTTGAACTGATCACAGATGTAGCCATAGTTGTTGTCTTTCTTCCACTTCTTCTTCAGCAGGTCCAACGTCTTCATCAACACCGGCAACGGACGGACCGTGTCGGGGTTCGGGGCGGACGTCAAGCGGAAGTAGTTCTTCTCTAGGTTCTGGCACCGTCCGACCACAGGGCCTTGGTCTGCACTGGGGGCGGGCGAGTCACCGCGAGACGACGGGGAAGATCCATGGCGGGCTTGGGGATCCTCGAAACGTTTCCTCCGCATTTCCAGATTAGCTTTGGACTTACTTGTGTTCTTCATGTCAATCTTCTGCCGCTTGTCTGTGGATGGATAAGTGATTCGATCTTCAAAGGCATTCTGGCTGTTAGTTTGTCTCCACGGCGGACAGCTGTTCGCGTCCCCTTGGTACTCAACCGACTTCCTTTTCTTGGACGGGTCGTCCACGGCGGCGGCGGGCTTCTTGGGCGAGGCGGTGCCGAACACACCCCATGACGACACACTGGGACTGGCTAGAACCCGGTTGCGGTCGTTCTGGACCATGACCTGTGGCAGAGGCAGGGTCTCCCAGTCGATCTTGTCGAGCAGATTACCCTCCGCTGCCTCTGTGATGATTGTCTTGAGCTTGGTCTCCATTTCGCTTCGCTCGACGCCGGGAAGTCGGTGTTCAGGCGCAAAGCTGCGTTGCACATACTTGCGAACCGCCTCTGGAAAGTCTACTCGTTTGCGGTCGGCCGCTTCGGCGGCTGTCGATGGCGTGGAGGCGGATGAGGGGACTGGCTTCGGTGCCTTTGTGGTGAGACTACGGCGTGCTTGAACGGGAATATACGCTGGGGCTGCTGTTCTGGCGGTTAGCACTGGTCCTGAGATGCACACACGACTGGTCAACGTCAATGGGGGAAGCGTACCATGTGAGGAAGGCAGTGAGGTTGTAGCAGTGGCTGACGCGGTGGCACGCCACGGCGGAATACCAGAACTCATAGCGACAGGTGCTCTAGTCACGGGAAATTGAAAGAAATATAACGATGAGGACGATCAGAAAAGAATAGAAGAACTACGGGTTGTTTGATTCGAGGAAGACGATTAAAATATCATTCCTATAGCAACAGAGCAGGACAGGTCTTGTGCTTTGCGAGGGGGGGGGTATGGACAAAGAAATGCAGATCGGCTGGCTTCTAAAGAGATCAAAGAAACAGTTTGAGTCGAGGTATATGTCCAGCGGGGATGTCTTGAAGAGATGAGACCGAGAAGGGGGGGGGGAGGAATAACGATGATGACCAACCGAGGAGAGGAGAAGTTCGCTTACTTCGGTGGCGGAGGGAGATTTCCTCCCCTTGTTTGGCTGGGCCGAGCCTGACCGCCTGCTGCATCCAGCCGAGCCCCGGCCGGACTGACTGATAACGTAACGGCTGCCCGCAATACGAGGCACCCGCTAAGGTATCGTCAATCAACCGCCATACAACTGCTCTGCCCCTCTTCACATTCCAACAGTGAAGAGGTGCTGCTCGCCTGGGCTAGATGTTTTTCAAGCCTCTGGATCTCACCACTGCTCTGCGCCCCTCACTGTTGCCCGATGAGACCTTGCTCTTTGTCCAGGATGCCGTGGGGTTGTACGAAGGGTGAGTAGCCTGCTGTTACTTGCTCCGTTCTGGTCATTCGTTGATCCAGTCTCACCTCCACGTCACATCCTCTCTCCCTCTCTTCCCTTGGACACTGGACACTGGACACTGGATGTCAATGTGATTATCTGACCTGATAGTAATGTGCCTCCGGGTGTAGGAAATACAAAATCCCCAATTACCAAAATGGTCATGCCTATCTGACCTCGCATCGAGTCTGTTATGTGGCGGCGGATGAGCCGCGGAGATACTCGGTCGGGATCGACCTGAAAGACATCGACAGGGCGGACTACCAAGTACGTGAGTTGCTCGGACAATGCACATCGGCCCCTGTCTTATCCGCTCTAGGCAGGCTTCTTGAAGTCGTCCCCAAAGATCACCTTATATCCCAAGCCGCTCAAGAACACACTCGACCGGTCGAAGAGCGCTGGCGCAAGTCCATCGCGATCGCAGTCTCCCCTGACCCCAACTTTGGTGCCACAGTTCAACCCGGCCCCTCCTACGCCTATCAATGCGACCTGGATCTGCCCCATATGCTCGTTCTCTAACCCCGTGCCCTCCAATTTCGACCCATCCACGGCTACTGCAGCCACTCCGATACCTCCTTGTCTAGCGTGTGGCATCAAACCTCCCTTCGCGACGATTCTCAAGGCCGCTATCACTGCTGCGACCAGTCGCGATAGCCCGTTGACAACCCCAGCCGTGTCGCAGCCTGGGAATGAGTACTCGCCTCAGAGCAACGCTCCGAAGAGCGCATCACTTTCACCAGGTGGCCCTCAGGTTTCATGCCCTCGGTGTACTTTTGTAAATCATCCTTCCCTTATAGAATGTGAGATCTGTGGTGCCTCCTTGGTCTCTGCGAGTGCTCTGAGGGCCACCAATGGCGATCAACACCGTGCGGAATCTCCCGCGCCTCTTTTTGATCAAGGGAGTATAAAGAGCACTCAGATTAAGGACAGCGTGAAACTGTCTTTCCGTGGAGGTGGGGAAAAGATATTCCACGAAAGACTGAAGGGTGCTTTGATCCAGAGAAAATGGCTGCTCTACAATGCTCCGCCCGTGCCGCAGCAACCATCAAGCTCCACCTCCCCGGGCTTGAATGTGTCTGCACCGACGACTGGCTCTATACCGCAATCCCGCTCCCCCGGGGTGGGTATTGCAGGCCTTGAGCGGCGAGGTCTCGAGGCCCGCAAAAACAACGAGCTCGTCATCGGCAACGCATTCGAGGATCTCGAGGCGCTCATGGCATCTGCCAAGCAGATCGTTGCGCTTGCTGAAACACTGGCCCGAGAGTCAGGCATGGCTAGCGGCGGAAGCTCTGCAGAGACCAGCGCCGTTCTTTCAGAGTCCGCAGCAGCGTTGGGCATGGTGACGACGAAAGACATGCTTGGATCCGGGGCTGAGAGCCTATACCTCTCGGAGCTCTCTCGGAACTTGGCAGAGTACCTTACCGATGATCGGACAGGCATCTTGTACAAAGAAGGCGGCATCATCAGTCTCATTGATCTTTGGGCCCTCTTCAACCGGTCCCGCAATGGCGTCGAGCTCGTCAGTCCTTCAGACTTCCAGAAAGCTGCGGAACTATGGGAGAAACTGAAGCTACCCGTCCGTCTCCGCCGCTTCAAGAGTGGACTACTCGTTGTCCAGCGATACGACTGGAGTGACGAGAAGACCCTTCAGCAGTTGCTAGACTGGATGGCCGAGCTGCGACAAGTGCCACCAAACGAGCCGGTGGCCTGGGACTGGCATCTGCTCGGGCGCGGCGTGACCGCGCAAGAGGCAGCCCAGCGATTCAAGTGGAGTGTAGGCGTTGCAGCGGAAGAATTGGAAATGGCAGAAGACAAGGGCATCCTCTGCCGAGAGCAAGGCATTGAAGGTCTCCGGTTTTGGTTCAACTACATTACATCCAGCCCCGAGTCGCCCGATGTGGATAGTCTGGGCATCTCCAGGATTGGCATAGAAGACAGTCTTATATAGAGTCCGTGCCTGTCGGACAGCAATTTCACGCCTAACGATTACGATAGTGAGATCACGATCAGCAAGTAAAATTGATCTATGATTTACTATGGATTACCTACCATCTAAGAAGTCAATCCCAACCGGGTTATGTCTTCTCGCATGATTAAACCCCCCCTTCATGACTTCGGAAACTGACCCGGATCAGTCTACCGACGAAGATGAATTTCCCGACGAGCGCATGGAGAAGTATGGCAACACGGAGTGGTACAGTGCTATTGTGATGAGACTCGCGAGCCCCATCGAGGACAAAGCTTTTGCTTCCAGGTTTCGACCAAATGGCGAGGATCTATTCTATAAAGAGCGTGGCGGTCAGTGGTCGAAGTGTTTGTTGACATTTTGCTGTAAAGATGACCATGGCAAGAACCATTGGCCGTTGCTACTGGCCGTGCCGGTACGAAACCATCGTGAGATATTGCAAGTCGTTGCACGTCTTGCCAAGTATTCGGACCCAAAAGGCATCAAGGACACCCATTTTCCCCTCCTCATTCTGTATGTAGAACAACAACAACTTCAGATGTTCCTTTATCGAATAACTTCATAAAACTACACCAGTACAAACAAGCTATCGGTAGCCCTTACGGATAACTAGGGGGAAAAGTCAGTACTCCGTAATAATGACCTACCTACGATAAAGTAACGGCCGGGACTTCCTTCCGCTTTTGTACTACTATATCTTCGGCCCACCTGCACACTGCCCTTCTTCTGTTCCTTCACCTACTATCTGGATACCTACCTGCCCACCTTCCTACTTTTCAGTTCTTCCCACACTGCATCACACCATGTCCCTGCCAACAAGTCTCCCGCAGTCCCTAGAAGACAACGGCTCACGAAACCTCAGAAACCCCGGCCGTGAGGATCAGCCCCCCGTCTCTGCCAAGGAAGTTTTTGCAGACATTCTCCACGAACTGGCCCGTACACAGGGATTCAAGGAGTTGGTCTATACGAATATCGAACCCGAGCACGGTGCCTTAGTTTGCAGATTCTTGGAGGACTGCAAGCACGTAGAAAAGTCATCTTGCCGGTATATATAAACCGCCCTTCACTTTTCTTTGATTCATACTCATACTCATACTCATAATAATAGCCTAGGATACAACACATGCACACGTACTATTCGGGTTGTCCTGATGACAACGAAACTTCATGATGTCCATCAACGCTGGGTCATAAACGCTTCCGGACACTGGCTCGCAGATGGTCTCCTATCCGAGGATGAGTACGACGAGCTGTCTATTGGAGTGGGAACGAGTATGTACTATATGCTTCTGTTAGCGTATCTTATTACTTATATTTTTTAGCATTCAGGGACTTCACTGGAAGATATATAGGGTCAGTTAAGCAGCCAGATCTGTATATGCGTGCCGGTGGCACCGCCCCCCCGGCTATGATTATTGAATCCGGATGGGCCGAAAGTTTCCCCCTTTTGAGGGCCGATAAGGAGTTATGGATGATCGGAAAACCTCTCGTCGAAATGGTGATATTACTGAAATGGACGCGGCAGGCCCGAGGACGCGTCAAAGGAGATATCGAGGTGTGGAGGCGAGACGGGCGAGGGGGCCTAGAAGTGGAAGAGAAAGTCAGTATCTTTCTAATTTTTATATTGGAAAATTACTCACGTCTCGAGCTTAGGCGATATTTCCCGAGCCTAGCCATCCCAATGACCGTATCGAATTTACGAAGCATCAGATTTACAAGTCTTCTGCCACAAGAACGCAAAATCCAACCCAAATCCTCTCCCTGGACTTGAATAAACTGAGAAAAATGGCAGAAGAGGTTCTCGTTGACCAAGGGAAGAGGCCCGCATAGGTTTGCGGCCCATTCATTCATTCTTAGCTGTGTTGATTAAAAGGATGCGAGATGGCTATCGGAAATGTGCTTGGCTTTATCGGGGGAAATGAATGGAGTTGGGCGTTTGTAGTTCGCGAGATGCTTCACTACTAAAGGCCCAAGCCTGCTCAACATTCGTCAATCCAACAGGCCTACGACCCTGTTTGCTTGCTGTAGGCTCTCGTCGTTGAATTGTTGCCGGGGATACATACCCTAATCCGACAAGTTTGTGACCTGATGATTGAGGATGGTCTTAACCTGGCTATGACCTTCATTGCAGTACTTCATAATGTTAGTAACGTTATTGTTAATATGCTGTATGCTAGAATCATTACTGTCTAGAAACGGATTCTTGTCTACTGGGCCAATTCTATAATCAGATCTCGGAAAGTTGTTTACTTAGAACTCGTCTACCAGGGCACCCTCTCCCCACTGTAGTTAACAAACTGGCCAGAGGTAGTTGACTTCGTTGCTGCATCGATCTGGACAGATATTAGCAACCCTCGGATGGGCATCGCAATCGACTTTCTTCCTACCTGCGTTGTAATTCCGCGAACGGTATCCTCAACCGTCACCGGGGCATTCTCAAGCCCAACCAACTGCGCATTGCGACTACCCATCTCAGTTTGAACAAGGCTTATTATCATTGACAAACGAGACCACCAGCATCAGTCATCTAAGCCTCCACGGAACGAAGGGTGCGAATTTGAACCTACCCCGGATCGATCGACAAAGTGATCAAGTGCTTATTCTCAGCCTCAATCTTCTTGACCAGGAAATTCCCAGCCACCTTCGACATCCCATAAGCGGTAGTCAACGAAGGGACCTGCTCAATGGCCTGGAGACTCGCCAGGAGCGTCGAGATATAGACAAATTTGGGAGCACTGGCTTTTTGCAACAACGACGCCATGGCTTTGAACATTCTGAGCGGACCCAGTGCATTTACTTCAAAGTGAGAAAGCACGTCCGAGTCCGTCATTTCCTGCACGGGGCCCCAGTGGTTGCAGATTCCCGCATTGGCAATCACAACGTCGATGTGCTCGATGTGATGCTGCGTCTGGAGAACGGACGCGGCCTCCGTAACGCTGGACGGGTTGTCGACGTTAAGCGCCACGACAATCAGATCCGAGCCAGGGCCCTTGGGCAGCGTGGTGAGGTCTTGCACTTTCTCAGATGAGGTGTCCCGGACGGTTCCAATGACGGTGGTATCTGGCTGGGCAAGATATTGTGCTACGAAGCCTTTTCCAATGCCTATAGACGGCATTAAACCCGGAATATTCTAGACTGGGAGGAGGTTCTTGGCTTACCTCGATTGGCTCCTGTGACAAGAATGATGCGATTCATCTTGAGATGTGCCGCACCCTGGCAATTCGGTAATTGAGGGAGTCGGGTATGCGGATACTTGGTGACATACTAGAGTAGCCCCATTTTCCTGGGCAACATGTGGATTTATATCGTTGCGTGCTAGTCCGGATGATGGACTTGGGTGACTGAGGCGTCCCACCGAAGCGTCTCACCGGACCGACGGCCCCATCTTGGCATGGTATCATTGGATCCCATGGGCAGAAAATGAAGCTATACGAAAGTAGGAAAGAGGGGTGTGTCGCGGCAATGGATGGATTGATTATTGTGGATAGAGAGAGAGAGGTATATAGCCCGCTGACTCACTCGCTAGCCAGATCGGGTAAGAGACCGCCAACAGTAATCACGTAACACGTAATAGATTAATTTGATTGTCTTGAAACTTGTTCTTTCTTGAAATATCCAAGACTTTTAGTCTATCTGGGCTCTTGGGGTGGCTTAAAGATTTTTAGGGGGTTTTATCCATTTATCAGAGTGAGGAATAGAGTAAGTATTATAGGTGACCCTTGTGGAGGCGGTCTGGACTGCGTAGCCCCGCGTTGGCCGGAGCTTCTCTCCGCCTTATCAGCTGCCCGCCCTGCGCTCCTCCTCTTCTTCTTCTTCTTCTCCTCTTTCTCTTCCCTTCAACCTTCACACTTCACCCTGGCGGTTTATCTAGTCCATCGTCCCTCAACTCTCCATAGCTTGTCTAGTGTTATAATAAAGATCATACTTACCACCCCACCTCAGACCTCTAGCCCGACCCGGTGATGTAACCGAGGACAGCTCTGGCCGTCCCAACCCGGTCCAGCGTGCGTCATCGGAGAGCTGTCGTTTCCTCTACAACGAACCACTTGGACCATCTGGATCCCGACCATGATCCATCCAGTTGCAGTATCAGATATCAGGGCAGTCAGGTGGTCCACAGCCTTAACCGGGGACCGTCCTCACGCCATCCTCTTCTCCTCATCTCGACTCCTCAAGTCCCCGTCCTCGTTCCAGTGCCGTCGCCTATGGAGGTGCACACATGAACGACACAACTATGACCACCTCATGAGACAAATGGACAAGCATAACCGCTTCTACTTATCGAAGCTGCGCGACAGACCAGCTCGACCTCCGCGACAAGCACATACCGTATATGAACACCATCATCCCTGGTGGAACCGAGGATGCGAGTCGCACGACCACAAGCCCAGGTATTTTGAGATTAAAAATGAGAGGGCACAGAAGAAAGATTTTTGGGAAGCCGAAAGGACCCGGTTGCAGCAGAAAATGAATCAGATCCACAATGCAATCGAGAAGGATCCTTACGCGGCGATATTCGGACGGAGGCTGGGGCTATTTGGCTCCTTTGGGAAGCTTGACAATACGCTGACCTCTCTCTGTCGTTCGTTTTTGGGGCTTGATAAATCGAAGAATGCAATCGATACGACAGCGCGTTCAAAGAGTGCCCCAACCGCCTCCAGAGGCTTTTCTATTCCTGTCAAGATGACGAAGTCAGATATCGTCAGCGATGACACACTGTCAAGTGTAAACCCTGCGAGCTCAAGTAGGGTAGGCTACGAGTTCGACCCCATCAGCGGCCGTATGATTCTCAGGGACTTGACACAATCCGATGTGGCTGGGAAGACTGGAAAGGGAACTGTTCATGATGCGCCAGTGGGAGCTCAAGAATCACAACCCCAGCCAGCTGGTTACATGTCTCCAGTTAAACATTCCACAGACTCAGGTGTGGGTGGGAAAGCTTCCCCGGAACGCCTTTCGCAAGATGATGGTTTTGCAGTCCCAGTTGCGGACGAGAACGTCCAAAAGCATGAGGTGCAAGAGGATGAATCATCGCCAGCTCAGGAAGAATCTCGAAATCAATCAACGGTCTTCCACAAGGGTTCCAATGGTGTTTTTGAAGACGCTGACGGCCCCCCAGAGGCAATCATAGTGGAGTCTTCAAAGGCTCAAAACACCGTGACGCCAGAAAGTGCCATTGATAACGGTATCCATGAGCAGCTGGATCTGCCGGGACAAACCAAGACCCCTGGGACCCACTTTAATGACACAATGGCGAGCAAGTATGGTAATCAAGGATATACTGGTCCCTCATCCAAGGTCCCTCGAGGCTTCTTGGACTCGGCACAAGAGCCTGACAGGATGCGAATGGAGAGGGAGGAGGACTTGGATCTCTTGAGTGCTAGTGACATCCGGGGTCCTTACTACTTGAAGAAATTCAGTCAAGACCCTGAGACGAAGCCATCCCGCAAAGATTTGGATGCTACGTTTGATTCACATTTTGACACTGTCGGCACTATTGATGCTGAGAGCATTCGAAGCAGATTCCAAAAGCACGAGGTAGAAGATGCGGTCAAGAAACCCAGCTCAATGAGTTCAGATGTGAGGGAACAGCCAGACCCGCAGGGCTTAGAAAGTCCAGGGACTTCTAAGGTGCATGTCCAGAATGAAGAACAGGAAACCATCCAATGCTCTGGGCAAACAGCTAAGGCAAAGTCCCTCGCCAATGGCACGTCTACCGAATTCTATCGAGTCCTTGCATATGATCCTACCACCCTCGAGGTCAGCGAGGCAGAAACAAGCACGTCTTTCCATACTCCGAATGAGTCTGCGGATCCAGCAGAAGTCCTTGGTCGCTTGAACATGCCCGCCAAGTTTCTGCCTCATTTTGCAAAATTGCATGCTGACGGCTATGAGATTGTTTCTGGTGGTGGGGATATTCTTGTTTTCAGGAAAACGCATGTGTCCGTGGAGGACGATGCTGGTCTGCTTGCTCACGCGGTGAAAGGCAGTCTCGCAACCCAGGCGGAAGCCTTGGAACAAAGTCCATCTTCTAGCAAACTGCCGCGAGTACAAGGCCGGGTCGATGCTGAAGACTTCCCCGACGCACCACCCACGAACGAGACAATATTATCTGATGCTGACATGTCAAACACCAAACGCTCAAAGCCCGAGTCCAAACCCGGCAAAGCACTACGCAGGATGGCTTTCGGCGGTGCAGTCACGGCAGCGACATGCTATGCAATTGGCGTGGTGGTCGAGTATTTCCGCACCGGCGGAAAAGACGGACGAGGAATTGACGGCTTCACGGTATTCGAGTCTGAAAGACGCCACGGAGACTGAA
This sequence comes from Aspergillus heteromorphus CBS 117.55, assembly GCF_003184545.1. Lineage (NCBI taxonomy): Eukaryota > Fungi > Ascomycota > Eurotiomycetes > Eurotiales > Aspergillaceae > Aspergillus > Aspergillus heteromorphus. The sequence continues at coordinate 38,084 of NW_020290474.1, read as the reverse complement.
TGACCACTGGTGTCTGCGCACGTGTATAGTAACTAGGAAATTTCGAGTCACATTGTGTGGACTATTTGCTCTCCCCTCATCAGAAAAATTAGAAAAGCCACAATCTCTGCTGCAATTTAGATACACATACACCTCCATCTGCCTCGTCAACGCCATTAACTTTTCTCAGGTCCATCCATTCCCCCATCTTCGTCATTCTGCTTCACCATCATTCTCAGCCTTTCTCAGGTCCAACAACCCCCAAGTACTCGATCAAGCCCGATTTTCTCATGCCAGTCCATCTCAGCGTCGCCAAATCCGTTCAACGTTCAAACCCATCCATCCGTCTCAGCTTCGCCAGATTCCTATAGCTTTCTCAAGCCAACGCGTTTCCCAGCGCATTGTTTCGTACAATCCAACCACTCTTTACCCACCCTCGCCAACACCAGAAGCATACTCATACAAAAGAAAAAAAAAGAAAAAGAAAAGAAAAAGAAAAAGAAAACCGAAAAACGCATCCACCACGCCTCATCCCCAATCAATTCCGACCGACCCCCATCTTACCATCCGTCTCCTCATCATCCCACACCCAATCCCACCAGGGATGATGACACTCACGAAGCCCGCCAATACGATCGACAGCAGTCTCACGCATCGAATCCCTCGCCTGGGCCAGAAACCGATCCTTGAGCGCCTTCTTCTCCTCCATCTCCGCGATCTCAATCTCCTGCAACAACAAGTCCAACTGCTCCCTCTCGATCTCATCATCGATACTCTCCTCCGCGACCCCATCCGACTTATCCTCGCCGGTGAGCCCCGTTCCGTACGGGAAAAGCTCAAAGATCTCCTGCAGGATCCCGCACCGCGCCTGCCCGCTCATCAGATACATCGCCAGAGCGGAAATCAGACGCACCGCGTCCTTGAACTCATCCTTTAGCCAGAGATCGTACTCCTTGCTGCTGAGGACGCGGAATACGCTGGGGTCGGCGCTTTCGGTGGCGGAGGCTTCGGGCTCGTCGCGCGAGAGTTGGAGCCAGTGGAGTTGCTCGGCGAAGCGTTCCATGTGTGCGGCGGACATGTACCGGTCTTCGTAGAGAGTGGCGAGGTTGTTGGCTTCCAGGCCGTCCATGAAGGTCGTGTTGTGGTGGCCGCACCAGACGCGGGAGGTTTTGGATGATTGGAAGATGCCCCGGAGGAGGTGCAGTTTGGAGCCGTGCAGGCCGATGAGGAAGATTTCTTGGTCCGGGAGTTGGTCGCCTGCTGGGTGTAGGCGGAGGACGTGGATTAGGAGTTGGCCGAGGAGGTGTTGGAAGTTCGTGGCGAGGGCGTTGCTGGGGGTTTGGGTGGGCGTTGTGGTCTGGTGGGTGGGAGGTGGAGGGGGTTAGTTGGGTTGGTGAGGGCTGGGGGGAGGGTAGGGTAGGGGAGGGGGGGAGGTCATACAGTAGACACTGGCATGATGCAACGCGCCACATTGATATCAGGATGATGGTCAATAGCAATCCATCCAGCGGTGTTGGGCGCATCCTTGTGTTTGACACGGTAGCCGGTCCAGTACTCCATGCTGCAGCCGAGGAGGCGAGGGCTGTGGTTGAGATGATCAGTATATCAGGCTAACAAATCATAGATATTGTTTCTCCGAGCAGCCTGGAGGAGAAAGAGAAGAGACTTACCGAAGATAGAAATACTGGTGTTCATCCTCCGATTCCTGTCTGATATCCAGCAGGTTCAGAATCTCGTCCAAAAGGGCATACACGACCCACGACTGGGCCTTAGCTGAATCCTTGAACGACATTCCAGTAGGGAGACTCTTGACGTTTCCACCGTTCTCTTCATACACGCCATCCTCGAACTGAGGGACTTTCTTGAGCGATTTGAACACGCCGCGGAAGCGGATGTCGACCTTCGACCACTTTTTCTGGTTCACCTCTCTGCCATCCTCCGCTTCACGGAAGATCCAGACAGGGCGTTGAACGGCAGCTGTCATATATCAGTTAGCTTGATGTTTCTCGTCGTCAGAACAAGGTTGGGACTGAGTGGGGAGGTGAATTACAGGTGCGGTCCGCCCGGAGGAGGTACTCGCGGGGAATGATGTCTTCCTGGGGACGGTTCAAGTGAAGGATGACCTTGAGGTTATGAACCTGGGCTTCGACGGTCTTCTCCCGGGATTCTGGCTCTGATCCGGATGCTGATCCTGCCTCAATTGCCAGAACAGGCTTGTTGGGAGGCTGAGGTGCCGCATCCATGCTTGGAGACGAGATGGGAGCAGACGACTGGGAGTCACTGGTCATGTCCATAGTGAGTGATGCTGTTATGGAGAAGAAAGACCGTGAGGATCATGAACTCGGGGGGGAGAGGGGGGTTCTGGTGAAAATTCCGACGCGGGTCTCGTGTCGCCCTGTGTTGAGTTGTGATTGGGATAGTGGTTGGGATAGTGAATTGGCGATGAGTCGCCATTTTTTTTTGGCATGAGGAGTCAGAGTCAGAGCAAAAGATTTGCTTAGATGGTAGGAGACAGAGTAGCCAGCTGGTAAGCTCTTTAAGCTTATATTCTGCTCCATTCTTCTTGATTTAGCTGGTGGTGGGGGTTGTGAGTAACATCAGGTTACTTGAAAGGAGTAGGAATGTGCTATCTGTGCACCCGGACCTATATCTTTCATGATATAAGCGAGATCAGAGTAAACATCAGCTCTATCCTGGTGCAGGGTATGTGTAATGTCCGGATGCTTGCATTGGTTGCAGATGTTGGTTCCGGCAAGCGGGAAGATACTCCATACGGCTCCTCTATATATTTCTCCGTCCCCACGACAACTCCAACTCTCGGATTTATCCCAGACAAGACAAAACTGACACAATTGAAATGTTTCCACTGATATATGATTGACTTGGTACTGAATACAGAGTTGACATTAATGTCCAAGGAGTATCTATCCATCCCTCTGCAGCTATCTTTACTCTTTAGTCATATGTGGTGGGGCGTGACTGATCGATCACATCCCCGCTTATCGACAGCATCCAACCTCCATCCCTTCCTTTCCCCAGCCTATATCTCCAACGCATCCCACGGTTATTGTCTACATAACACACAGGACATAGCATAGCATCTTTCGTACAAAATGTGGAAGCCGTCAAGAGTCCCCATCCGCACCCAGAATGCCCCCCTCCCCCCTCCCTTCCTCTCCCAGGGCATCGTCGTCGGCAACATGGTCTACTGCTCCGGGCAGGTGGGCGTGGATCCCGCCACGGGCAAGATGGTGGAGGGCTCCATTCAAGAGAGAACGGTACGACATACACCCATTGACTCCGAATTAAACGACAGAACAAGGCCTCGCTCACCGAATCCAGAAACAAATCCTCCGAAATCTCAGCGCCGTCCTGGAAGCCGGAGGCTCGAGTCTCCACGATGCCGTAAAAGTGAACATCTTCCTGGCCGACATGAACGACTTTGCGGCCGTCAATGAAGTTTACAGTTCATCTTTTGTGGACCCCAAGCCCGTGCGTCGTCCTCTACTCCCCCAGAGGGGGATCTATCGTGTACTGATTAATGAACAGGCCCGGACATGTGTCGCCGTCAAGACATTGCCTCTGGGAACGGACGTGGAGATTGAATGCACCGGAGTGGTGAGAGTGCCGAACCGGGGCTCTCGTCTCTGAATCATGCAGTTTCCATTATGCATCCCGGGTTCGTGAGCACTTAAATCACCGCTGCAGGGGTAATGCAATGTGATCTGTGATGTGCTTATATGCAGATGATTTGCATTTTGGCTGAATGTACAGTTAGAACCTCTTATCTGCACACCATACTCGATAGACAAATTTGCGATCCCCGCTCTCTCTCTCTCTCTCTCTCTCTCTCTCTCTATGCATGTGCAATGTACATCACGGGTAACCGAGCTTGGGTGCGACGAGATACCGATCATGGGACGCAGCAGGTGACCGGATCGAACCTTGTACTGGGGGGGGGGGTTCTTCTCAGTTCTCAGTTCTGGGGCCTCCATTATTTAAACGATCGATCCCAGTCTGTTTCAGATCGGCTGGGTCGGCCAGGGCAAAGTTTATCCACGGCAGGACCAGAAACCGAAAGATAGGAACAGACCACCCCTATTAATAGGAATCGGACGGGTGGTTCGGTCGTGGCAGGAGGGTTCTCTGGGTAAGGTGCGGAGGATGAAGCCGCCGGCCCAGCATAGTTCGTAGCGACGAGCGACTAGATACGAGGGAGTAGTTCTGACCTGGCGACTCGCGAGCATCAGTTGCGATCGGTTTGGAGGATATTGCGGTCTCTGCTGCCTGTATCTGTTGCGTACGGTACGGGCCTAGCCCCGATCGGGGTAATGCACGCGCCAAGACCCGGCAGTCAGCCAATGGAGCCAATGGACGGGGTGGGGCAAAAGTCAGGAACAGGAATAGCGCAACTTCCCCGTCCTTGGGTCGCAGGCGAGATTTGGCCACGGTTCGGTTCAGGGTCAGGAGGCCGATCAATGTATCATCATACAACGGGCCTGCATCGAGCAGGTCACATCGATGGAACGGTTGACGGTTGACGGTTGACGGTTGACTCCTGACTCCTAGGTATATGCAGCACAGAAACAAGAGACATCCTCCTATCCACGACGCATCCCGAGTAAGCTTACGTCAAATCACTAGCCCCAGGCTCTAAAAAGAGACCCTTGAACACGAATTCAGCCTACCGGATTAAAATAGCAACGAGAACAATGGTACCACCGACGGAGGCCTCCTGGAGGTTCTACGGACGAGATAGATACGGACGACGGAGGACCTGACTAGTCAGTCCTACTAGCAGCTAGCTCCTCTAGCTAGTCTATATGGCATCGCCAGTCCACCAGCCGCACTCAACTCAGACGCACGACGGTCCGAGTTCCCACTACAGACTACTACATACTACTAGATATATATTATTGATTATTTTCATTTGCACCTTATCAGAGCTTGGACTGGCCGATCGCCAAATTGATATGCACGCCTGGGTGGGCGACACCCCCGTGTAGTTGTACTGTGTACAACCGTCAAGCTCAAGCTGCCAAGCTGCCCCCATCTTATCCAGCCTTCGAATGAGCGATGACCAAGGGGGCCCTTCTGCAAAATCCTCTCTGACTGTGCCGGTCCAACCAATCCCAGATCCCTGGAATGCTGTACCAGGTTGTTTCTGGCGCTGCTGCGGTCCTGAGACCGAAGGGATGGAAATGACGAGTGTTTCAGCCCTGACGTGTGCCCTGGCCAGGGCGGTGACCGATGTTTCTGGCATTTTTGACATACCAGTCATGTCAGGGCAAAAGCATTGACGATAGCGATAGAAAAAGAAATTAGGAGAATGGGGAAAAAAAGAAAAAAAAAAAAAAAAAAAAAAAAAAAAAGAGGAAAGACAGAAAACGACTCGCCTGCTGCCCGTGACTTGCTGGCGTCACGGAACATGCACGTGGTGTAAGACAGGAATGCGCCCTCGATTTTATCGCCGGCCTGATTATTTTCCATCCTTCGGCTGCAGGCTAAGAAATTAGCCAAGGACTCTAACGGAGTCCAACGAGTTCTCGAAATGACTGCAGTCGATAGTGTCCGCCGCTAGCCCGCTGGATGGATGGAAAATCATCTTCAACCGTCCGCCCGTCAGTATTCAAGGGAAGACGCCGCAGCAGCATGCCTGATGCCATCGAGTTGACGGGACAGAGGACAGACAGAACTGGACTGGCTGTAGGTTGCGGGATACTGCGCTGTACACCGGACTCCGCGCCGGCGGCAGATGTGTGCGTACGTCGAGAATCCATCCAACGGAAAGACCTGAATCCTTCTGATTTAAGCAGTGATGGTGAGACAGCCAGGGTGGAGGTTGATTGTGACTGACTCAATCAGGAGGGAGATCAATCTTACCACCGTACGCCTTACGGTATGTACTGGAGACGGGCTGTGACGGTACACTCAAGTACACAGTATAACAAACACTCTTGAGAATTGTCGCTGTTGGCAGGAGAGGATTCCATGCCTATCACATTCTTTCTTCCGATCAAATCATTAAAGCTCGATGCAAACCAAACCCTGAGTCGGACCCCAATCTCGGACGTGAAGCCACCTGTCTGATCGGAACCATCTGCCAGTCAGTCCCAGCCATGCCATGGATCAGGATCATTCGACGAGGCGGCCACCCGGCGCGTACCACCACGCACCGGGGCTATCCCCACATCCATTCAGGAACCACCCGCACTAAACCGACGCCGTCAGTCTAGACCTTGCGGTGGTCCGAACCTTGACGGAATTATGCCCTTTGCAGAAGAGGCTGGCGTGCGAGGCGGGAATTACGATGGGCGCTGTACCACCGTGATCGGCAGTTGCTCCTGGCCACTCCGGCCTCTCTCGCCTCGACGCTGTACGACGTGCCTGAAAATTGAGGATGGCTTCAACTTCGACATTAAGCATCAAACCCCGGGTTTGGGATCATTGGAATTCCGAGGTGTCTGGTCCCTGAGTGAATCCCATCCCACCTCCCACCTCCCTTCCAGGCCACGTATCTACCTACCGACTGCTGCTTAAATCCGAGGGACGGACTGGGTATTTTCTCAACCGCTTCGCCAATGGTGCGTCTTTGTTCCTGAGGTAGCACAATGAATGTGGGCTTCTGACCCCGAATGCTACTGCCTGCCAGAATAATAATAATCCCATCGTATCCAGGTGAATCCTCCGCTTGGCCGTGTTCTTCTGGCAGCACCTTTGTGTACCGGACTGCGGAACCGATGCCTGATAGATGCCTCGATAGATAGATAGACACCTTGGATCCCAATAAGCAGCTCCTCGGACGGCGAGACCCTGGGATTGCCGATCGGAATACGCAATGCGACCTTGTCTGAAGTCTGACTGTCTAGACCGTCGACGAGGATCCCAGGTACTGGATACTAGAGATGCGATTGGCACCTTGGATTCTCGGTAGGGCCAGGTGTGCAGGATCGACCCGAGAAAGAGTCCTCGTACCTAGAATGTAGATAAATAGTATCTAGAGCTGTTAGCTGGGAGTATCTATAGCGCCGTTGATCTGCTGCGGCAGGCACCGGCCAAATTAGGCTTTCTTCTCCGTACTATTGATGGCCTGGCATCCTAGTGCTAGCGTGATGGCGCATCGACGGGGATTTCGAGGGTGGATGGATGTCCTTTTCGCCACGGGGATTTTGTTCAGTGTCCACAACACTCCACAGAGTAGAGAACCCATCTGGGACACACACAGTACACGGTACACGCAGATACAGCGTCCACTGCTTGGCTGGGCGGTGGAAAGAGTCGAGAACGTCTGCTGGGGGTACCTGAGGACACCCCGGGACTGGAAGACTGGAACGGGTCAGGAAGCGGGCGTGGTCGTCATTTACCGCAACCACGGACAAATACGGTACTTACCGTCCGTAGTCGCACTGGTGAGTGAGGGAGTGGGGGGGGATCCCGGCCCACCTCAGCCGGTGCGTGGCCACAGTACGGAGTACCGTGAGTGTACACTCATTCTACACACTCAACACCCCCTTTTTAATTACCATACTCTTTCTGTACCGAACCGACCATGGACTAAATCCCGGCCTAACCAGACTAACTGGCCGGGCTAATCTCCCCTTCTTCCTCACTCTCCTTTCATGTCGTTATTATTATTATTCTTCCTCGTTCTGCCGCTGCGCCGCTGAATCCCCGTCCTTCCTTAGTATCATTCTTCTTCTCGTCATCTTTCTTTCTTGCCCTTCTTTTTCCATCTTCTTCCCCCCCCCCCCCCCTCTCATCGGTGCTTTCGTTGACGTAGCCCATCTTCAAACATTTCCTGCGTCAACGAGCCGTTAGGACTTCCAATAATCCATCTACTCTCTCTCCTTGCATCCTCTCCCACCTCCTCCCCCCCCGGTCGCGCCCTCTTCAGGTACTACTTCCAACCGCCCGGGGATCTTAAACTAACCCCCCCCCCCCCTCTCCTCCCTCCCCTCCACACCCCCCCCTTCTCCACGACAACACTCTCTTACTCTTACCTGACCCATCCGGTTTTAGACCTCGTCGCTCGCTCCTTGCTGCAATTACGCTCGTTATCGATTTGTTTGTTGGAGGTTTCTCGTGAGGGGTTTCTGTTGGTTTCTCTCGACCACGCCCCCTGCCGCTCTTTGACCCGCTTTGTTTATCCCGAACTCCCACCGCTGCTGTGCGCCATTCGATCGACCTGCTGTCAGCGCTCCGCTAGGGCTTGTTGCCATCGAGACCTTCAATCGGGGAATTTTGTGATCCGGTTTCTCTTACTCCTGCAGGCTTCCTGGTGGTTGGTCCCGTTACCGTCCCCCGACGTCGCGACGCCATCCCAGCCCTCACCCCGATTCTGGATATCGATATCATCCGCTCGCTCCTTCGCCTCGAATTCGGTTCGCAAAGTGGAATAGGTGGACGCAGGAAAGGCCGGCAAGAGACATCATCCATTCAGCCCGGTGATAGTCTATCGAACCCCCCAGCCACCGACCCCATGCATCAGCGATATCGACGATTGGCTCCGATTTCCAACGTTTGAACGCCTTTGCGCCTTGGGATATTTGGTTTTGGAGGTTCCTAACTGAGCCTGCGCTCTGTCCATTCCTTTCACCACCGTTGCGGTCTCCCCGGACCCCCTCATCGCTCTTTATCGCTTGTTTTTGTCCGACGTTCTTTCGATTTTCAATATGATTGCGCCCGCAACCTCCCTGTTGGCCGCCTTCTTGTCCCTGGGTGGCCTTGAACTGGTCGCGGCCCAGGATGCCGCGCAGGCTCAAGAGTTGAGAGCCCGCCATTATCTCTCGAACCTGGGTAAGAGAGATGCCAGCTATGCTGTGTCCGGCACCCCGGATGTCTCGTCGCACCCCGTCACACCTGTGGAGCTGTCCACCCGGTCAGATACAATGGTACAAGGCGCGGATGTGACTACAGAGAACGAACACACGCCGAACCTGGAACCGTCACCTGTCGTCGTTGTCCCCGTTACTTTTTCCGTGGACGCGTATGGCGTTACTCATACTATTATGGGCACAGTACCATCAATTTCCGGCGCCTCGACCTCCACTAGCTCCGTATTGGAGAGCGCCACCCCAGCTTCGGCACCCGCCACTACCACAACGAGCTCGAGTACCTCCACGACAGACTCAACCACGTCGGAGTCTGCGACGCACTCTTCTGCATCTGAGTCATCCGCCAACGTTGACACTTCCTCATCGGCTGTGCCCACGACTACTCGCCATTCGTTTGGCGATACCTTGGAGAGCTTTGTTTCGAGCCTGTTGGGCTCTACCAGCACTATTGCAAGCAGCGCCTCGGCAAGCCCCACCGCTAGCCCGACCACGGCGCAGACTGAGTCTAGCGCTGTGACTTCGGCTGCTGCGTCCAGCTCAGCTGCTGCGTTCTTGGATGTAAGTGCGGGCCTGGGCTCCACCACTGAGAGCTCGGCATCCACCTCGTCCCAGGAATCTACCCAGAGCTCTTCGATCTCGAGCTCCTCGACTCTTATCTCGAAATCGGAGGCCTCCACCCCCGCCGTAAACACCGAGACTTCGACCCCTGTTTCGCACACGGAGAGCTCTACCAACACGGAGACCTCGACTCTTATCTCGAAAGGAGAGACTTCGACCCATGCTTCCAGCGCGGAGTCGACTCCGGTTTTGAGAGTGGACTCGTCGAAGACGGAATCTTCTTCCCAGGCTTCGCAGACGGAGAGCTCTACCCACACTTCGAACACGGAAACTTCAGCCCGTGCTACCAACACCGAGACCTCGACTCTTATCTCGAAAGGCGAGACCTCGACCCCTACGTCTGGCGCGGGGACCTCAACCCCTGTTTTGAAGGTGGACGCTTCACAGACGGAGACTTCGACACACGCTTCCAACACTGAGACTTCGACTCTGATCTCGAAGGAGACCTCGTCCCAGGCTTCGAACACGGATGCCTCAACTCCTGTTTTTGGAGCGGCGACTTCCACTGGTGCTTCCCAGGCAGAGACCTCCACTTATGCGTCCCCCACGGAGACTTCCGCTCATGCTTCAAACACGCAGACTTCGACTCTTATCTCCAAAGCAGAGACCTCAACCCACGCTTCGAACGCAGAAGCGTCAACTCCTGCTTTCAGAACCGAGAGCTCGGCTCAGACATCGAAGCCAGAGTCTTCAACTCAACTCATCTCGAGCGAGAGCTCCGCTCAGAGCGCTTCCACCCCGATCCCTCTGGCTCAGACTTTCTCCCAGCCAGAGTCAAGCCAGAGCTCGAGCCAGGCCACGTCCATCCAGGTTACTCCGAACGCGGCCTCCCAGACCAGTGGGGCGGCGTCGAGTATCATCCGTTCCACGTCTCAAGATGTGGCCGCTACTACAACACCTGCGTCTGGAGGGATCATCGGATTCCTCACGGATCTCTTGCCCCACAGCTCCAGCACAGGTCAGCTGCTCTCCTCCGCCACCGCTACTGGATCCAGCCCAGCCTACAGCCAGAGTGCTAGCGGCTCCGCTGATGCCAATGCCTTCACTTCGAGTCTGCCCACCATCTCGGTCAGCGTCCCTGTGGTAACACCTACATCTTCGGCCTCGGCCGAGATCGCGACTTCCGCGCCTGAAAGCTCTTCGGCATTCATTTACATCCCTGGTCTGGTGAGCACGGCGGCCTCGGACTTGGGCTCGGATGTGTCTAGCATCGCCAGCAGCCCTGGCTTGGGCTTGGGCTCTTCGGCCACTTCCACGGCCCTCGTCGCCAGCGCGTCCAGCGGATCTCAACTCCCCACGGCTGGAGCGGTGACCCCGCTTGTCACTGGTAGCAGCGCCCTTCCTACGGGTGGCGCGATTCTGCCCATCTCTTCTGACGCTGCAGCTGTGTCTGATATCCTGTCTTCGGTGCCAGCGATCGTGTCTAGCGTTCCCCTTCCTACGAGTGGTGCTGTTCTGCCCATCTCCTCTGACGCTGCGATCGTGTCTAGCATTGCCCTTCCTACTGGAGGCGCGATCTTGCCCATCTCTTCTGACGCCGCCGCTGTATCTAGCATTGCCTTCCCTACGAGTGGCGCGATCCTGCCCATTTCTTCTGATGCTGCGGTTGTGTCCGAGTCTGCCTCGGCAATCCTGTCTTCAGCCCCAGTGATCGTGTCTCTGCCTGCTTCGGCAATTGCATCTGGCTCAGCTGCGATCGTATCCGATTCTGCTGCTGGAAGCTTGTTTACCTCTGTTCCAGTGATTGTGCCTACTGGTTCGGCAGCTGTGTCGGGCTCTGCTCACGTTGCTACTGAGCCTGCTTCGGCAAGCTCATCTGGCTCTATCCCCGTGATCATTCCCGGTCTGATCTCCGCGACCTTGTCTGGGTCTGCTGGAGTCGTGCCCGAGTCTTCCGCAGGAAGCTTGTTCACTTCGGTCCCCGTGATCGTGCCTACTGCTTCGGCCGCCGTGTCTGGCTCTGCTGCGGTTGTCTCCGAGTCTGCCCCTGGAAGTCTGTTTACCTCTGTTCCAGTGATTGTGCCTACTGCTTCGGCAGCCGTGTCTGGCTCTGCTCCGGTTATTCCTGAGTCTGCTTCGGCCAGCTCGTCTGGCTCTGTTCCCGTGATCATTCCCGGTCAGGTCTCGGCGACCCTGTCTGGGTCTGCTGCAATTGCTACTGAGTCTGCAAGCTTGTCTGGCTCGGTTCCAGTGATCGTGCCTGGATCTGCGTCCGCGACCCTGTCTGCCTCGACCGGTCTCTTCGGATCTACAGGATCTGCTGCAACTGCGGCGGCGTCTTCTGGATCAGTCTCAGGCGCTATTATCCCCGGCTTTGCCACGGGAACTCTCTCTGGATCCGCTACTGGAGCTGCTTCGGGCTCCATCTCCGGATCCGTCACGGCTTCTGCTGAGTCTGTGTCTGTCTCTCAGTTCACTTCCATCTCGGGCCCCCCTACTTCGATCCCCTTGATCATTTCCACCAACCAACCTTCGGTTGTGGCTTCCGCGGCACCGACAATCCCCTCTTCCACCAGCACCAAGGAAACGCCTTCGACCACAGAAGAGGTGCCGACGACGACCGAGAAGGCTGCGAAGACCACTGTCACCCCCACCACGACTTCTACCTCCTCGGACTCCGATGATTATCTGCCATCCAGCATCCTGATTGTCGAGACCACGACTTCCAAGGTTGAGCACACGGGTACTGCGACGCACTCGGCCACTTCCACTGCTAGCCCTCAGCTTCCTGGGTCGATCTCCCCCGCTGGAGGTCTTCCCGAGAGGCCCAAGAACGATACCCTGATCCAGATCGGGTTCAACGGCAAGCTGCGCTACAGCTTCGTGGCCACGACGCCCTTGTCTTCGTCCCAGATCTTCATGTATGTCCCGGAGGGTCTCGGTTATGCCCTGGCGCTCAATGACACCGACGTGGTCATGTACGACATCCAGCCCTATGACAACTCGGCTAGCACGGGCTACATCGCCACTGTTGCCTTGGCCTACATCCCATCGGGCGATGTGGACACGCTGAGGAAGATGCTTCACAACCCGATCTCGAAACTGTATGAGCAGCCGAGCGAGACGGTCAAGACGTTGATGTCGATGATCGACCCGTCGATTCCTCTTCTGGTGGGCGATTCGGTCTCGGCTTCCGGCGACAGCTCCTCCAGCTCCGGTGGATCCGGCAGCAGCGGCAGTGACGGTGATGGAAGCGATAACGACGAGCAGTCGGACGCTGGAACCAGCAGCTCCGGCACCACCAAGGCCAGCGCGGTTGGCATTGGTGTCGGTGCCGTGGCCGGTGCTGCGGCGTATGGTGCGGGAATGTTCTGGGTTGCCCAACGGTACCGCAAGAAGCGCCAGCTGCACCAGCGGTCGCCCTCGAGCGCGGACCAGATGAGCGAGGCGCATGCTGGATCGGCGTTTGCCGCGGGAGGTCGTATGTCTCGCGGCAGCCAGAACAGCCGCGGCACAGCGCGGTCGCAGATGATTAGTGCGCCAGTGATGGCGGAGAATTCCCTCGGCTGGAACTAAGCCGGGGTCTGTCAGTTATGCAACGAAAGAAAGAAAAAAAAATGGATTGTGTATTTTGTTCAGTGCTAGACAGGGTGAAAATATAAGACGGAACCACGAAGGAAGCTCGGACTCTGCGTTTCCCGAATGGACCATTCATTCCAAGCATATTCATCGTTCCATTTCCATTTTCATTTCTATCTCTACTTCCATTTACTTACCACTGTCCCATTTGCATGCCAGCCACCACTGCCCTGCGTCTTTGACATTTCTTCTTCTTTTTTTTTGTTTTATATTTACATCTACATGTTTTCCCACGCGTTTTCCCTTCTTATTCCCCACACGTTTCTGCCTTTTCTTTTCCTACTCTCTCTCTCTCTCTCTCTCTCTCTCTCTCTCTCTCTCTCTCTCTTATTCCATTCCTATTTCTGACTCTCCTTTGATGAGGTGAGGTGAGATGAGGGGAAGTGAAGTGAAGTGACACAGACCTAAACCCCACCCACCCTTTCCTCTCTCTCTCCTCCGATGGACCAAAGTCGTTCCCGACTCTATCTATCTATCTATCTATGTCTAATGGTTGGGTGGTAGGTCCCTGTGACGAGTGACGCCGTGCTATAACTCTCCTACTTACTACTTACTACCCCTGTTCTTCCTCTCTTTTCCTTTCCGTCGCTGTCGCTGTCGCCGTCCTGTTTGAATATTGTGATTTATTATTATGTACAGATGTATATTTTGTAGAGTGCGAGTGCGAGTGCGAGTATCGCGATCGGCTCAGGCTCGCGGATGACGGAGTGAGTGCTTGTTCAATATGAGTGAGGTTCTTATTATATCACATTATATCATATTATATCATATTATATCATATTATATTATATAGTATAGTATTGTACTGTATTGTCCTGCTTGAACGTAGGTACTTTTTTATTGGTGTGGTGGTGGATAGTGGTTGCGGTTGAGGGAGTAGATAGGCAGACCTGATTCTGACTGGTGTCGTCTCTCTTTTTTTGTGGCCTGGTGGTGATGATGATGGTGGTGATGATGCCAGTCAAACAAAGGAGATATCGTGCTGAGAAGAGTAGAAATCGCTAAGTAAGTGAGTATGTACATACAATACAGAATAGAATGGAATAGAATATAATGGGATGGAATGGATGGATACGTCGTGGAATATCCCATCCATCCATCCATCCATCCTCGATGACCCCGTCCTCGGTTTAGGGTAAACCCCAACCTCAACCTCATCCTCGCCACCCAATCTCAGAGACGTTCGTTTCAACAGTCCATGAATGAATGGAATGGCATAATCCACCTCAATCCTCAATCCTTCTTCTTTTTATCCCCCCACCCCAACATCCCCAGCACCCCCGCACCCTCACCCCTCTCCTTCTTCCGCTGCTCCTTCGCTAGTCTTCTCTCCTCCTTGTATTCCTCCCAGGAGGGGGTCTCCGCATTCGCATCGACATCCGCACTACCCGTCTCAGCGTGCACGCTTGCGGAATGACCCGAAGAGGTAGCATGCGAAACCCGCGGCAACGGCCTCACGGCATCTTCGCCCGCATATGCGCGCAGACCCGTGCGGAACGACCACTCGACGGCTTCTTCGACGGGGTAGTCGAACAGGTAGGGGAGGAACGGAACGACGGAGAGGCCGAGCTATATTTGTAAATAGTCGTGGTTAGGATTTGGTTTCTGAAGGTGCGTACGCACATGCATATGCAAATATATTATATCCGAGTAGGAAAAAAGGACCATAGAAGCAGAGACAGGGAGAAGGGATGGGAGGGGAAGGGAGGCGAGGAGAGGGAAAGCATACCCCAATAGGCACCCAAGTCCTCAAAAACACACTCTTCCTGCCCTTCAACGCGCGCCCGGAATACTTCACCACAGAGTGAATCGTCAACGCCGGCAATCCCATACTAGCTATACTCTGGAACACGGCGCGCTTGGCCATGACCATCCGGTAGTCTTCTACCAGCGGCACGTGGGTCGTCGGCCAGGGTGTGAGCGTATCGGGGCCTGTGGCTGTCGTTGCGGACGTGTTCGTGGTTGTGGGGGTTAGCTTTGCGGGTTCGGTACGCTGGTGGTTGGGGTTGGCGCTGGCATCCTTGTACGCCTCGCAGGGCGGGGCCAGGACGAGTCGGTTCCGGAGATACGCCTTGTAGCCCTCGTGCGCAACGTCGCCGATCAGGTACGTCCAGGAGATGCCGTAGGCAGACCGCACGAGCCAGGGGTGGGCGACGGGGCGGAACGATTCGCCTATGTCGGAGGTGTAGGCGACGTAGCGGTGCGCGGAGAGGAGGATCGTGCGGAGCCGGTTGGCGTACCCGGCGTATCGGTAGGGGGTTTCGGTGGAGTCGACGGAGCTGGGGTTATGTTATTATTATGGAGTTGTGGTTGTTGGTATGCGGGTTGGGTTTGGTGGTGATTGTTTGTTTGTTTGGGGAGAAGGGAGCGTTTTCCCGGGGAGCTTGCGGGGAGAGTGCGGGGAGAGGCGGAGATGCCGATGACGATGGGATGGCGATCGGTCGGGGGAACGGGGTGGGCATGACAGTAGGGAGAGGAAGGGAGAACATACTATGGAGAATAAATGTCATCGTAGAAATCGTCGTCGCGATCGGCCAGGGTTTGCAGCGCAGCTGGCAGCTTGGAGCGAGGGATGGGCTGCTCGTCTGCCTCGGGCGTGGCCTTGTCCTCCTTGTGTTGTTTCCCCCAGAACATGATGGCGGAGGTGGTGCTAGTAGATGGTTAGAGAGACAAAAAGAGAGAGATGAAGAGACACAACGAGGGAGAGAAAGAGAGGGGGTCGAGTGTGACGAGGGGATAAAGTCAAAGCAGGAGC
This sequence comes from Aspergillus heteromorphus CBS 117.55, assembly GCF_003184545.1. Classification (NCBI taxonomy): domain Eukaryota; kingdom Fungi; phylum Ascomycota; class Eurotiomycetes; order Eurotiales; family Aspergillaceae; genus Aspergillus; species Aspergillus heteromorphus. Next base: position 22,319 of record NW_020290474.1, on the reverse strand, counting down.
TGCCAGCGAAGCCGCGGGAAAATCCCCCGGTCGGCTCTTATAATAATCCACGGCCTTTGCTGCCACATACCGCAGGCAGCCGGGCCAGATGGCATACATCGTAATAGCCGGGGCAATTCCAAGGGAAGAGTTCACTTCCCCGAGGCCCGGATGGATGGCGCTGCGCTGCGCTGGCCCCCAGAGGTGACTGGTAACATGGACATGCTGGTTGTTTCTTCTTTCCTACTGAGAGGGCTATCGTGACCGTTCCTATTGATTCTCTCGACACGCATCAATGATGCAGGTGTTGTCTGCAGCTACTCCGTACTACTAGGTCATGCCATATCCCGTGATGCCCATTCCGGCTTCACGGTCACGTGGCTCGGGCACTCCCGGGTAATCACCTGATTTCAGAGCAGCTGAGTCAGCCCTGAGTCAGCCCTGAGTCAGCCATCCCAAACAGGCAAGGACCACAGCCGCCAACTTCCCTCGCAGCCGACCAACGACTGAATCCCGCAGGCCCTGGCATCGCATCGCTCCATCCGCCGCTTCACCCCTTCTCCATTGAACGCACTCCTCCAATCCGTCACCATGGTCGTCTACTACCAGATCGCCGGCAAGCAGATCGGCTCCCACTACGTACGTTCCTGCCGCCTCCCAACCAACCTCCCTCCCCTGTCCCAACCAATCTCTGCCGAGGTCGGGCCAGCCGGGTTGCACGCCTGCCCCGACGGCACACACCACACACCACACACCAATACATATATTGACTGACTCTTCCCTGTCTAGCTCGCCATGGGCGTCCTCGGTGCCCTCTTCGGCGGTGTCAAGCTCGCCACCAGCGGTGGTGGCCAGCCCAAGCAGGCCGCTCCCCCCATCAAGGCCGAGTCCAAGGACGAGGAGGTCTTCATCCAGTACGTTTTTGACCTTGACCGGTGACTCGAACTGTACTACTGTGTCTGGAGCTCGAAAACACGGAGCTGGATGTCCAGAGTCCGAGCTATCCAGAGCAATTCGAGAACCACAAGACCAGACCCCGCGGCTAACCAACATCCACAACAGGGACTTCTTGAACCAGATGAACGGCGGCGGGGAGAAGAAGAAGGATCATTAGAAAACACCGCATTAATATGGACGGCATCGAGGGCAACCGGCGCGAGTCGTCCGCGTGCGGTGTCTGGACTGAACCGTGGTCAGTTGGGATGACATGGATCACCGGGACTGGGTCGGCGGTGTGTCCTTGATCGAATCTTGCCCTGCTGGGACGCTTGCGGCTCCACGGGAGGTGTGAATCTGTACATATAGAGTATACACCATGAACGCTTGTTCGAACTGCTGTTTTTTCTAGGTAACTAGAAACTGTAGACCGGTTCGTAGAAGCTATATGGGTGCGATGAGGGTACGCGATGTAAATAACGGACCTAGTGAAGTACCTTGCAAATGTAAAGACTCCTAACTCCATTGCTTTCTCGATGAGTCTCCAAAGAACAAAGAACATCCATGAAAAAAGACATCGACCCGTATCGTTGCCGCCGTCTCCTACGCTCATCATAATACTGTGGGTGGAAGCCATCATCCGCGTCAACCTACGCAGGTTGCATACCCATCCTTTTTGTCAGAAGCTGTTTTGCCATTCTTCTCAATGTCGACAACTCCAAACAGATTGTGGTACCGGGGTTTGCGATGCTGATATCCGAGCCCTTGAAAAGTTGCTGTTTCGTAAATTCAATGCGATCACCAGGCAGAGGATGAGGGGGTTGCGGAAAGATGGCCTAGGCTCTGGATATTAGTAGTTTTCCAATCTAATTCTGCCAGGAATTAGAAAGATACTAACGTGTTGTTCCATGGTGAGGCCTCCGCTCCCATCTCGTCTCCACACCTCTATGTCACCTTTCACGCGTTTCCGGGCCAGTTCAGTCCATTTTAACAGTATTGTCACCTCAACTACAGAACTTCCTAGCATCCACACGTCCTTATCATTTCGGAGATATGGGAAGCTCTCGGACCAGCCAGATTCGATTACTATGGCTGGGAATTCGATGACGTCAGCACGCATGAACAGGTCCGGTTCCTTAGAGGAGCCTTGATATATTCCCTCAAATCCCGTGAAAGCTAAAGAGACATTAGTGTCAAAACAAGCTAATAGAAGTATATGACACCTACTAGTCCCCACTCCAATGCACAGTTCGTAACGTTCGTCGGGTGTGATTAGATCGTCTTCCCTCCAGGACCCAGCAGAATAGATCGCCCAACGTTGATGAACGTCGTGGATTTCTGTCGGCATAACGACCACCCGCAAGGTTCCTGGGAAAGCGTTGAAATTTATTCTATTATCATGAGTATGGTTAAAGATCAAGGAAAAGCGGAAGGCGGGTTATATATACCGACAAGATCTTCTTTCTACTTGCTTGTTGGCCCGTAGGGACTTGCAAACCAAGGCTCCGTCTTCAGGCTCAACATTATGGTACACCAACTCGGTGAAATTCTGAGCCTCGGCCACTTGGTGTAGAATTTCTTCGAAAAGCTTTTGGGGGGACAGAGGGGGTTGCTCTCGGCTCGCGCTTCTAAGAACGCGGGTGCTGTTTTCTTGAGCAGATTGCGAGGGGGTCGTCTGCGGTGCCATTATTCGTGATGGTGTTCTTGTGTATAAAGAAGGTAGAGTGATGGTGCAGGAAGATGGGCAGGTGCAGGTCGGTCGAAGATATGGTACAAAAGCGGAAGGAAGTCCCGGCCGGTACTTTACCCCGGACCTAGATAGGTCATTATTACGGAGTACTGGCCGACCATCGTTCCCCAAACACCATACAATCTTTTCCAACCACGCACACAATGAAACCACCCACCCCCTTCCCCTTCTCCCTCAACATCGGCACCGACATTGTCCACCTCCCGCGAATTGCCCGCCTCCTCGCCCGCCCCTCCTACCTCGCGCGCTTCACCCGCCGCATCCTCCACGCCCGCGAACAAGAAGACTTCCGCGCCCGCTTCTCGCTCCCTGCTCTCGACTTCTCCTCCTCGCCCTCACCAAACCCCTCCAGCTCCAGCTCCAGCTCCAGCTCCAGCTCCAGCTCCGCCTCGTTCACATCCAAATCCACATCCCCATCCACACCTCTCCCCCCGAAACACATCCCCACCCCCGTACCTATAACCCCAGAAATCACCCGCTGGCTCGCCGGCCGGTTCGCCGCCAAAGAGGCCGCGCGGAAAGCCGGTCCCGGGGGCGCCGCGCGCATCGGATGGAAGGATGTAGTCGTGAGGGTCGGGGAGGTGGATGAGGGGAGTGGGAGTGGAAGGCCGGAGGTGGTGTATTTGGATGAGCATGGGGATGGGGATGGGCAGGTGGGGAAGTTGTCGATTTCGCATGATGGGGAGTATGTGGTTGCGATGGTTGTTGCGGTGGGATGATTGTTGATATGGGGCTGGGCTGGGTAGGATACTTGATTCTGGCTGTGGGATATGGGATATGGGATATGGGATATGGGATAGAGGAGGTATACTGGGTGTTTGGGAGCATCGCGGTGTGTGGGTTGGGATTGAACTGGCTGGTTGGCTGGATGGGGTGTAGCTAGCTATTTTGTCTAGTTTTCAGGGTTTCGCAGTGATATTGTGTCTACACAGTGGTGAGGTTGGTGGTGAAGGCACTGGATACCGAAGGTATCTACAGAACTGCCGTGGAAAAGACAGACGTGCATATCGGCGGCCGATCGATCTCCCGGAGCGTTGAAGTTAGCGGAGCTGCCGCCAGAACGCCGACCCTCCCGCACTCTCCTTCTCTTCCACCACGACGTACACATGATTGCATCTAAACTATAAACACGCATCTTCCCTCCAGTCTAGACAGACAGACAGGCAGACAGGCAGACTACTTGACATTTCTAGCAACACTGCCAACCCCCACATCTCTCTCACCCCTCATTGCGGGGTAACATCATCCCCCTGACTCACCAAACCCATCCTAACAGTGATCATCCAGATGCCATTCTCCCACCACAGCCACTCAGGCCAATTCTGTCCGGGCCACGCCAAAGACTCCCTGGAGGAGATCATTCAGCTGGCCATCTCCAAGAAATTCCACACCTTCTGTCTGACGGAGCACATGCCGCGTCATGAAGAAGATTTCTACCCCGAAGAAGTCACTCACCCCTCCCCCATCCATCCCATCCCATCCCATCCCATCCCATACTAACCCCTCCCAGCTCGAAACCAACACCACCCTGACCAGCCACATCGCCAACGAAGCCGCCTACTTCGCCGAAGCCACGCGGCTGCGCGCCAAATACGCCTCGCAGATTCAAATCCTCATCGGCTTCGAAATCGACTGGATCCGACCCGCCTCACGCACCCTCATCGAAGACTCACTCTCCCGACACCCCTTCGAATTCTTCATGGGCTCCGTGCACCACACCCTCACCATCCCCATCGACTACGACCGCGCGTTGTACGAGACCGCGCGGGAGCGTGCCGGCGGCTCCGACGCGCAGCTCTTCGAGGCCTACTTCGACGAGCAGCTCGACATGCTGCAGCAGCTGCGGCCTGTGGTGGTCGGGCACTTCGATCTGATCCGGCTGAAGAGCGATGATCCCGAACGCAGCTTTACGTTGTGGCCCCGCGTGTGGGAGAAGATTCTTCGGAATTTGGACTTCGTGGCGGCGTATGGAGGGCTCTTGGAGGTGAATTCGGCCGCGTTGAGGAAGGGGATGAGTGAGCCGTATCCGAAGGGGGAGATTTGTAAGGTGTGTATTTTTGTTTCAGTTCTTTCTTTTCTTTGGGTATGGGGTTTGGCTTTGGCTTTGGCTTTGTTTATGGGGTGGGTAGAAAGCGGAGCGAGCTAGCTAGCTAGCTACCTGGAGGTGAAGGGTACCTACCTAGCTACTGGGGTACTGTTGTGGCGTACCTCCTAGCGCGAAGACGAAGAGAGAACCAAGCTAATGCGATGTGATATGATGTATGCAGGAGTTTCTCGCCCGCGGCGGCCGGTTCTGCCTATCGGACGACAGCCACGGGCTGGACCAGGTCGGACTGAACTTCCACCGCGTGGTGCCGTTCCTGGAGCAGGCGGGTATCAGCACGATGCATTATCTCGCGCTGGGAGAAGCGGACAGCGGCGGGGAGAAGGTCGACCCCCGGTTCCCTCGGACGCAGATCAAATCGGTGGCATTGGCGGAGGTGAAGGAAATGCCGTTCTGGGCGCCATAGAGAGGGGGGTCTTTGCATGGGGAACAGGCAATGGGGAAGAGAGGTCGGGGGATGAGATGGGATAGGATGCAGAAGGCGCATGCATTGTTGACAGGTGGAGTTGCTTTTTCGGTGCCATCTGGCGCGGGTGGAGGTTCGAAGACGAACGGCGTGTGATTGCTGCATCTCGATCCATTGGGGTGGGTTTACGCTTTCGTGCCGCCGCTACAGCCACCGCCCCGTCCGTTTTGAGATAAAGTATGGAATAGGGGTGCTGGGTTGGAGAGAACTTGATACGTTCAATGGGGGGAGGGGCTGGTGTAGGAAATATACCCCAATCTCACAGTTCTCAATGTGTTATCCTACACCCTGTACGGAGTATGTTACCTATGTATGGGTGTTGGTTAGAAGACACCCATGCCTTATGTTCCACGACGCCTTCTTCCAGGTACAGCCTAGCGTTGAAGAAGTCTAACCAGAGGTAGTATCTAATACGAATGGACCGAATAAACCGCGGCACTGGCGGCAGACGATCTGCACAATGATGCCATTGGGGACGGACGCGATAGGATGGAGCGATGGAGGGGGCGAGGAACGGGCCCTTCGATAGATTAATTTCCTCTCTGATGGGAATTGTTCAGGCGAGACGCGGCAAGCGAGGATCTATGCATCAGATAATAAGGAAGTAGTAGGAAGATACATCTGCCAGTCGAGCCATCCGGGGCTCGAACCCGCGGGCACGTTTGCAGTATAATTAGTGGTGGCCCCCACTTGGGCGATTTGCCTTCCCTTTTTTCTTTCCCCTCCATCGCCTTTCTCTCTCTCTCTCTCTCTCTCTCTCTTCTTTTTCTTTCCCCCTCATCTCATCTCAATCAATCCACGTATCTTTGATTTACTACCTACACACACACATCCTCACAATGGGCGTCACCAAGACCACTCTCTCCCCCGGCAACGGCACCCAGTTCCCCCAGAAGGGCGACGTCGTGTCCATCCACTACACCGGTTGTCTGTTTGACGCCTCCAAGGCCGATAGCCACAACATGGGCAAGCAGTATGTACCTCCTTTTTCCCCTCTCTTTCCTCTTTTTTTTTTTTTTTTTTTTTTTTTTTTTTTTTTTTTTTGGATTGGATTGGCTGGTTTGATCATGGACATGTGTTTTTGGACCATGACATGAAACGATATGATGGAATTGAAACGCGTCATCAGACACTGACATCATCCAGGTTCGACAGCTCCCGTACCCGCGGTCCTTTCAAGACCTCCATCGGTACCGGCCGTGTCATCAAGGGTTTGTCTATTTTTTTTTTTTTCATTTATATCTTATATTTTATCTTTCTATAATTATATATATATATAGTAAACTGTATTACTAACAATTGACCAGGCTGGGACGAGGGTGTCCCCCAGATGAGCGTCGGCGAGAAGGCCATCCTGACCATCTCCCCGTGAGTAGCCCGCCCCTCGATCTATCTAGCAGCCAGCCTAGCTAGTGGGATAGCTAGCTAGCTCCAGATGAAGAAGCTAATGCCGTTTCTAGTGACTACGGCTACGGTAACCAGGGTTTCCCCGGTCTGATCCCTGCTAACTCGACTCTTGTTTTGTAAGTTTGTCTCTGTTCCTTGCTTGTCTCTTCCCTGCTGCATTTCTTCTATATCCTATCTGTTATATCTCTTCCTGCATGGATACCTCCTCCCCTCCCCACCAAAAAATGCAGGGGTAGAAGTAATAGACTAACGAAACCAGCGAGGTCGAGCTCCTCGGCATCAACTAAATCCAACCAAGTCGATTTGACCCGGCTTGGTATGACTTGGCTTGACTTGAATTGACTTGACTCGATCAACTGAAATTGATTAATTGACATATCAATTAATCGATCGATCGATCGGTTCACTCACTTCCCTTGGATTTCTCGGTTTGGTTGGATTGGATGGGATCGGATCTCTCTGTTAGCGGGAAAGGAAAATGAACGGATACGGAAACGAAAACGGTGGTGCGGATCTTTGTCGGTTCAGTTCGTTTTATCTAGATCGGTTCGGTTCAGTCGAGTTGTAGTTTAGCTGTTGAAGCTCTCTCTCTCTCTCTCTTTCTCTCTCTTTCTTTCTCTCGCTCTCTCTTGTAGTATTGGTTGACTGATTGATAAGATCATAGTACGTGAAACATAGGTATATGTAAAGTATGTCTGTATACATTATGTCCCGATATCGGTTCATAGGATGGCTGGCTGGCTGGCTGGCTATATCCACATTAAGGTTGGAGTGGAGTGGAGTGGAGTGGCTATTGATATGTGTGTTCCATTCTATCTATCCATCTGCTTGCTTTAAGTGCCGTCCTATAAACACTTCCACTCCCACTCACACTCTTCCCCTTCCTAACACTCCTCCCCTCCTCCACTGTGTATATTGTACATACTATACGTGTACCTGAATATGAAACAAATGCATATGTATATGTATATGTATATATATATGTATATACCCCTCACCGCGCAATCGAATTAATATACGCCATGCCCTCCGCGCGATACGTATCCGCCTCCACATAACTGTCCGTCCTGGGAAGCTGGAAGACAAAGTCTTGGGGATCAGAGGGATTGTATGTTGGCCATGTGGGGATGTTGGATACTAATTCATTTCATATTTCCGATTGTTAGTTCTGATTCGCCATTGCGGGTTACTGACTGATAAAGCAGGGGAGAAGGATAAGAATAAGAATGGGGGGGGGGGAGGGAGGGAGAGAATTATCTCTGTGTGTCTGGAATAGAAGATAGTAGGTAGGGTAGGGTAGGGTAGGGTAGGTAGGAAGGAAGGAAGGAAGGAAGGAAGGGAATAGGAGGCGGAGGAGAGGAGGAGGAAAGGAGAAGGAGGAAGGGAAATACACACCCCCATGCCCATTCGGATCCAAATCCGTCGCAAAAGCCGTCCACATCCTCGCGGCCAGATCGCCCAGTTCCAGACGCGCAGGATCCGATCCCAGTGCGGTGATGTTCTGGACCGGGTTGGCGAAGACGAAGGGGATCTGTCACCATATCATATCATAGCATACCATCAGCATCAGCATCAGCATCAAATATCAGTACAGCATCAGTAAACACGTTCCCCCCCTATTTCCTCTTCTCCACTGGATCAAGAATACCAGAGGTAGATAGGTATTCAAATGAAAGGACCCTCTCACCTCAGCAAAATGCTCCACCCCAATGGTACTCGAATCATTCAGCGCGGCGACATCCCACCGGTAAGCGTAGACGTTCGGCTCATACTGCGCCATGTGCGTGCCCAGCAGACGACGGGGCGCGTACATGGCTAGGTCACCCGCGATGGACTCGTACCGCTTGTATTCGTAGCCCTTGGACGGCCAGGTGGTGTTTCCCCAGCCGTAGGGACAGCCCAGCGCCGAGATGTTGGGGTACAGCGAGAGGATGGTGGTTGCTTCGGTTTCTGTGAGGACCCATCTTTTGGATGCTGGGGGTGATTGATGTTAGTGTTGACATTGGGTTCGTATGAGTATGAGTATGGATATGGGTATGATGTGGATATAGGGGTGTATATCAGAGTAATAGGGCCCAAGGTTCCCGAGACTGGGGCTGGGTTTGTTTTCGTGCTTTGGATAGGTAAACTCACCCATCAACTGCTCAATACACCCCGCATCCGTGTCCGTCCCCGTTGTCCCGAAGCTCACTCCCTCGTCGGTGTTGGTGCCATGCAGGATGGGCACTTTGGCGAAGCGGCCCTCCGTGATGCTGATCTGCGGGAATTCTTTGATGAAGGTGCCGTCAATGGTGCCGAACCATTCGAGCCCGTTGTAGGCGAGGTTGTAGAAGGTGGGGAAGGGGACGTCGCGGAGGCATTGCAGGGTGTCGAGGGAGGTGGTGCAGCTTTTGTTGTTAGTGTTTGTTCCAAGGAGGGGGAAGAGAAAGAGAGAATGTGGGTATGTGTGTGTCTAGTATTGTGTCTTGTGTATCTGGTAGGTGTGTTGGGCAGGAGAAGAGGTAAATATACTTAGTCTTATTCACCAGCTCATCATACATAGGCTGGTACCAGTCCGTGCCATTCCAGGGAGGCCCGACTGCGTTTCCAGACTCCATGATAGCTGATTGAGTCAGTCCAGACCAGATAAAATAAGTTGAGAGAAAAAAAAGGACGAAGTCAACATACCAGCCCGAAAAAGACCCTCATCATCACCATCATTAGTCACCAGGTGTGCACCCACACTGTATGCACCTCTACAACCAACCAGTTAGTTAGATTGGCGCAATTGCCCATCTTTGATAAGTAGGTGGCGGTATACGCACGCCGACTCCCCCCAGATAGTGATCTTCTCCGGATCGCCCCCGAAGGCCGCGATATTCTGCTTCACCCAGTGCATGGCGACGCGCTGGTCTCGAAGACCGAGGTTGGTGTTGCCGGATGCCTGGTCAGAGGCTGTTAGCGCTACTCCTACCATGCACACATCCATATTCATGCCCATGAAGACCAAGGAGGGAAGGCAGGGAGGGGATAGACAAACCATGACCTCCTCCGAATCCAAAAACCCAAACATCGCAACCCGGTAATTGATCGAGACGCCGATCACCGGCTTCCCATTTACTGCGCCCTGACGCAGGATGTAACTCATGTTATACCTGCGCACATCGCATACTCAGCACATCCACACAATTCACATATTATCTCCCTCTACCCCTTCCCTCACCCCCAACACAATCCAATCATCAAGAAAGAAAGAAAGAAAGAAAGAAAGAAAGAAAAAAAGAAAAGAAAGCCATACCTCGGATCAGCCGTCGCCCCCTCCATCCACCCACCTCCAAAAATCCACACCATGACAGGCAACAACGTCCCCTGTTCACCCTGCGGCCGAACGACATTCAGATTCAGGCAGTCCTCGCTGTACTTGACCCAGCCGAGTTCTTCGAGCTCGTCGTCGTCGGAGCCGTAGCCGGGACAGTCGTAGCCGTATTCGGTTGCGTTGTAGAGGATCGTATCTGAAGTGGAGGTGGAGGACACCCCCAATGCAGACGGGTCATACGGGCCGGAGTTGCTGTCCTCCGCGGTGTATGTGGACTTCAGCACGGAGGGCGTGAAGCGGACGGGCTCGTTGGCGAATTTGATGCCGAGGAAGAGGTCCTGGTTGAATTCGGGAAGGGAGCGGCCGATGATGATGGTTTTGTTGGCAGATTGGGGTCGGGATTGGGGATGAAGGGTGACGGTTGGGATGAAGGGATAAGCAGAAGCAGAAGCAGAAGAAGAGGGAGTAGTGTGTAAGGTAACATGAACTGAAGAGGAGAATGAGGATGCTGCTGCTGCTGCTGCTGCTGATGAACCCGGCAAAGCAGCCCCCAATGTAGCCAGCGCCAGAGTCAGAGTCCGAGTCAGGGCTACCGCCAGCCCTGAGACACCCGGAATCGCCATCGCCATGTTTAAGCACTCAATCACTGACATGAAATATACACGCTGCAGAATCCCTCCCCTCACTATTTAACCCCCATTCTCCCTTAGTCAACCCCACCCAGCCCTCAGGCTATCTGCCAAGTTATCCCATATTACCAAGTGAGACTTCCACTAAACCGCCAGACAAAAAGCTTGCCCAACACCGACAGACATGGATCAACCTTGGACGGACGGTCTGAGCAGTTGCACGGATATTTGCATGCATGTACCCCAGACTCGGGGTTGCGGGGTTATCTTGTTATAGGTGGAAGTTTGGGGGGATTTATCCGTTGGGTTGGGTTGGGGTCGGAGTTAAGAGATGGGGTTTAGGGTTTGAGGGTTTGAGGGTTTGAGGGATGGGAGGGTGATGGGTTGGGGTGGAATGACTGGTCGGATGTTATGTTCTTCCTTGCATGGCATGGTTATGAACATACTATGGTTGGTTGAGCGGTTGAGTGAGTAGGTGAGTGAGCGAGTGATTGACTGCAGGGCAGTGTGGAGTGCAGAGTGCAGAGGGCTGGGGATGGATGGATGGAAGAATTCCCTCCCGCTGCAGCTCAAAGCCTATGTATAACGACGGATGAATATATTATTCTAGCGGATGGTCCCCTCATCGCATCATCGTCCGATGCTGAGACACGCACGGTCCGGTGCCATTGATCCCCCAACGGCACCGCTCTAAGTACAAAATGAACACAGTAGGATGTCCCCAGTCCAAACAAAAGCCACATCAATTACAGTCGTCGGACGACGCAGCGTCCGTCGCGTCGTGCTATGCGGGGTGCACGAGGGTAGGGGAGAGGGTGTTGTATCGCTGAAGTTAAATGCCTGATCGCCCAGCAGGTGACAGGTGACTCTGCCATCGAGCCAAACAGGAAATAGATATTAAGAAGGAAGCAAACGGCCACGCGTAGCTCGGATGATCAATCGTCCTTCGCCCGATCAGCCCCCGAACGAGTCCGGCTCGTCCCGGGGGATGGACTGGGGAAACGCCCCCGCAGGGAGCTTCCCTCGGATCGAACCAGGTCGGGCTTCCACCGGGTTTCGGCGATGAGGTTCGAGGAGGCGCGCGACTCTAACCCGTCGTTCAGCTCGATGAGATCTCCCGTCCCGCGCCGTCCGACGACCTGTGCGGGATCGCTGGTCGGGTTGCTCGGCGGCTGCTGTAGCTCGTTGAAGCTGGCCTTCGCGCGCGTTGTCATCTTCCGAACCCACGACTCCACGGCTCCACCGAGGTTGTCCAGCCCCGTGGGGGTGTTCGCCGCAGCCGCAGCACTGTCCGAGTTCTCAAAGTTCGGCGGAGGAGTCTCAAGGGCAAGATTCGGCAGGTGCTGGGCGAAAAATTTGCTGAGACCGTCCAGTGCTGGCCCGGGGGCCGTCGAGTCATCGAGGGTGCCAACGCCCGGCCCAGATAGCTGGAGACCGCTGCGCTGGCGTTGATGGCGACCTCCGGGCTTCGATTTCGCGGAAGTGCGTGACGCGGACGAGTCTGCATGCGGCCGCCGAGTCCAGGGGAATATAGCAGGCTGGACGGAGGGCGGTTCAACGGGCGAAGACGATGAGGAGATGCTGAACGACCCTCCCCGGCCGGATGCCGGGGAAGGCGCCGAGTCGGTGTACGATACGGATTTCCGCCGGGTCCTGGGAAAGAAGCCCAATGCTCTTCGAGGGACGCGGCCGATTTCCACCGGGGCGGGGAATCCCTCAATCTGCACCCATGACCCGTGCGTCCAGACGCGGTCACCTTCCGTCTCGGACGCATCTGCAGACATTGCCTTGACGGGTGATAATGTGGGGGCGATGGAGCTTCCGTTCATGTCTTCTAGAGACTCGCTCCCATCCCCCAAAAAGTCCTCCTCTTCTATTTTAGGCCGAATGGGCCGTCCTTTGACCGAACAAGAGTCCACCGGCAGAAGGACGGTCTTCCGGCCCTGGATGCTATCGCTAGGCCAAAATCCGTTGGCCTTCCGGAACACCGCCGGCTGGCAGCCATATCGTATGGTAACACCCGTAATCGTGTCCGTTGCTTGCACATGATGGATGTATGCCAGAGCTTCCTCGTCGTGCTCGGGGTCAACGTTCGAATGACCCGGGTGGTCGCTGGAATCCCGCCGCTTATGCCGGGGGTTGGGCCCCCAAGCCGGACCCGTGTCCGCCAGCAATAACGCTTCTCTTTTCTTTGCCTGCACCAACGCCTGTCTTTCTTCCTTGGTCCCGCTGCCAATCTCCGTTGTGGCCGCGCCCGAGGGGCCCCACGTTGCAGATGTTGCCCGCGCGGGGGGTCTCATGTAGGGGTCCGAACGCGATGGTTTCCGGACATGCGTCTTCGCGGTCCCATTGGGGGCCGGGCGTGCGATATCGCTCCCTAAAACCGACGAAGCCAGACTCTGGAGCGAGGACCACGAGGAATCCAAGAAGTCTACGGCCGCTCGCGACGATTCAGCGAAGTTCGGTGCGCTCTTTCCCTCGTGGAACCCACCTAATGAACTATTGCCCCGGCTGCGGCTGGCCGCCTCGGTTGCTCGCGAGGGATGTCTCATTGGTATGGGGGACACTCCGCGGGACGGGTTAGGGGAAGGCGTGGCTCCGCGGGAGCGAACCGCGGAGGCCTCTGGGGATAGCATCGAGGACAGCCCGGCGGACTGCATTTGTCTCCCATGCTCGCCGACATCGTCCTCGCTGAACGAGATCAGGCGGCGGGTGCGCGATCGGACGGTGGAGGTAGATCTCCGGCTGGTGTTGGTTGTGCTGGCGGTCCCAAGGCTAAAGACGTCGGCAAAGCCGCCGTAGGAACTCATCCCTGGCGACAAGGATGGAGGGTAGATTTGAGGAGGGGCGGGGTCGTAGGTCTCCGGGAGGAGCTCAGTGTTGCGTGTGAGATCGCCCAGGCACAAATTGCCATCGGAGGTCTCTACGACAGACCATTCGTCATCCGGACTGGTCGTTATCGCATCCGTGTCCTGAAGCTCGGAGTGGCACGGGATCTAACGGCGAACGACGTTTCGGGGAGGGGGTGGCTTCGATTCGACGAGGTGAAACGGAGGACAGGCTAAATCGCTCGATGCCGAGGCCAGGCAGAACAGAGGCGATAGGAGTTGAGGCGGGCGTGGGAGGTTGGGGGGGGGAGGCGCGGGATGGGCGAGTAAGTATGGACTGGACTTGGGAGGTTAGTCTCCTTGTGATGACGACTCAGTCGGCAGATCAAACGTCGGCAGGGCGGGGTGGCTGATGGCTGTCTCAGGGCTGAAGGAGGAGGAGGAGGAGGAGGAGGAAAGCGACCGGGGGGAATTATCTGGAGGGTCGCGGTGAAAGCAGCGGGGGGGGACAGCAGAGATTGAGGAGACTTCGGGAGAGATGTTGGATCGGCAAGAGGACTTCCTCGCTGAAGCTGGGCTGGTCCGGATTCCTCTCTCGCTGGCTGTACGGAGTGCTTGACCCTTGACGTCGCCCGGTGGCGTACCGGTACGTACAGTACATTATGGGCGTGGTAAATGTACCGTACAGCCCCCCCGGCGATCGGCACGTTTTGGGCATTGGCCACGTACACGGATTAATTACAATACTGTTCTGCATTACGAGGATTCCTCCAGCACCCAATTCCTGCACAGTAGGAGTAGGTACCTACTTGAGGGCTACGGAGTAGACTGCGTCGGCTTACGGTCGGAGGATTGCCCTTCTATCACCACAGAGCTACTCTTAGTCGACTGCAGGTGGCCAGATCGCGAATCACGTGCTGCGGGCTGTCTGTGCTCTGCCATGTGATCCCGCTGAGTCATGCGATTGCGAATCTTCGTCGATTAGTTATGGCAACTGCAATTCGACAGCAGATATCGAGATAGAGACTAGCACGGAGGAATGATACTGCACCGGGTGACTCCTGATAGCAAAGGGTTGCATTGTCCCCATCAGCCAGCCGGAGACACTAAGCCTCTAAGACGAGAGGGCTGGGCCTAGCCCCCTAGTATAGCTACTGAGTAGTGGAGTTCGACGGAGCACTCCGTTCTCCTCTCCGTAGTCCGTATCTAGTCGTACAGCCATCGATTAATTGGCGGGCGGGTTATTTTTAGAGTGGTTGTGAGTGTTGCTTATGTTAGGCTATAGTTACCTGGTTGATCATTTGATGGTATGGTTGGTACGGAGTACTGAGATGCTGGATAGTTAGGGTGGCTTGAGGTGTCACTGGAGCGGCTTGGGATTTAGATCTTCACTGACAGGATCGTAGGAGATGAGGGTCTGGTAGCAGGCATAAGTAGGGAGGAGGGAGGAGGAAAAGGTACGGAGTAGATACCTCCATCGAAGTACCGACCAACCACCGCAGTATGGCAGGGTACCTGAGTGGATGTACTGGTCCAAGCCCAGGGTGCTGCGCCCGGGGACCCTGCGGGCGGCCGTACCGCCGGCCGTGTCGAGTCAGGCGCCCCCGATTGGCTGCGGGTCTTCCCCCGGATGCCTGAGTCCTCCCCCATCTCGTCCAGGCACCGCGGAAAAGTGCTCTCCCTGAGCTCGACGGAGGACGCTGGCTGTTGCTTTCGCCTCACCCCCCCCCCTCTCTCGCCGTTCTTTCTTCTTTCACGACCTATTTCCTCCTTCTAATGGTTCGCACACTTTCTCCGAACCCAATTCCTCTCCTTAATCCCTTCTGAGCCGATCCCCTGGTGCGGAAATCATGGCGCGTCTCGGCCGCGTAGGGTTTCTCACCCTCGCGCTGGTCTTCCACCTGATCTATGTCTACTCGATCTTCGACATTTACTTCGTCAGTCCCATTGTCAGTGGCATGCGATCGTTCCGTGTCGAACGAGGGCCCAATGCCGCTGCCCCCGCCAAACGTCTCGTCCTGTTCGTCGCCGATGGCCTGCGCGCCGATAAAGCCTTCCAGGCATTACCCGACCCCGACGATGCGGAGGGCGAGGACAGCGAGCCCGTCTACCTTGCGCCGTATATTCGATCCCGCGTCCTGTCCCACGGCACCTTCGGAATCTCCCACACCCGAGTTCCCACAGAATCGCGGCCGGGCCACGTTGCGCTTATTGCGGGGTTATACGAGGATGTGTCGGCGGTCACAACGGGGTGGAAGCTGAACCCGGTGAACTTCGACAGCGTGTTCAACCGGAGTCGCCATACGTGGAGCTGGGGAAGTCGCGATATTCTTCCCATGTTTCAGGAGGGCGCGGTTCCTGGGAGGGTGGATGCGGAGTCGTACGGGGAAGAGCTGGAGGACTTCACTACCGATGCAACGGGGCTTGACATCTGGGTCTTTGATAAGGTGAAGGCGCTTTTTGAGTCCGCTCGCACCGATCCCGTGTTGGATGCGAAGCTGCGGGAGGACAAGTTGGTTTTCTTCCTGCACCTCCTCGGCCTGGACACGACCGGTCACTACTTCCGCCCGTACTCGAAGGAATACCTCAGGAACATCAAGCTGGTGGACAAGGGGGTGCAGGAAATCACCAAGCTGGTGGAGGAGTTCTACGGGGACGATGAGACAGCTTTCGTTTTCACGGCCGACCACGGAATGAGCGACTGGGGCAGTCACGGAGATGGTCATCCTGACAACACCAGGACACCCTTGGTGGTGTGGGGTTCCGGCGTGGCTGGCCCTCGCTACTCCATGGAAGGGACGCTCTCGGGGCATGAGGATGGTGTTTCGTCTGATTGGGGCTTCGACGGCATCCAGCGCAACGATGTCGAGCAGGCGGATGTCGCAGCTCTCATGGCATATTTGACTGGGCTGGACTTTCCCACCAACTCCGTGGGTAGACTACCTTTGGACTACTTGGATGCCAGTCCCAAGGACAAGGCTCTCGCCGCGCTCGCGAACACACAGGCGGTTTTGGAAATGTACCGGGTGAAGGAGGAGCAGAAAAAGGCCGACCTGCTTCGATACAAGCCTTTTGAGCCTCTGGCTGATCATGGCCAGAACTCGGTGGATGAACACCTGGAAGAGATCAAGGCTACTATCGCAAGAGGCTCCTACGAGGAATCAATTGAGATGTCTTCCGCTCTCCTCGTCACGGCCTTGCAAGGCCTGCGTTATCTGCAAACATATGACTGGCTCTTTTTAAGGACGATTGTCACGCTTGGGTACCTGGGCTGGATTGCCTATGCTCTGACCACCGTTATTGACCTGCATGTTCTTCACGGCACTTCCGAGTCGAACCGTTCAGTATTAAGCACGATGTTTTTCTCGTCTCTTCTTGTGGGACTTTTCTCGGTCTTTTGTTACCAGCAGTCCTCATGGCGGTACTATTTCTACGGTGTCTTCCCGGTCTTTTTCTGGGAAGAGGTGTTCGCCCGGCGCAAGGCTTTGCTTGCTGGCCGCGCGATTCTGATGAGTCACGTCCAATCCCCAAGTGGCTATGTCGTGTTTGCAATTCAGCTGCTGGTTTTTGTGGGCATTCTGGAGGCCCTGGTACGTTGTATGTCCTTGAGGGTGAGAGCCTGCTAACGTTGCCAGGTTCAATCATACTTCCGCCGGGAGATCTTTACCGTTTGCTTCATCTTGGGTGCTTTTTGGCCTCTACTACACGGAATCGGGTTTGTAAAAAAGCATGGCGGTCTTCTCGTTTCGTGGGCCGTTGGCTGTCTCTTGATGAGTATTTTCACTTTGCTCCCTGCCAACAAGGTCGAAGACATTGGTCTTATGTATGTGAATCCCGCGCTATGGGTGACTGAAACTAACAGTCCGTAGAACATGCGGTGCCCTGTTGATGTTCCTCACTGGGCTATTGTACCTACTGTTTGAGGACTTTGTTTTGGGACAGAAGAAGTCCTCGGACGAGTCGCCCATTGCCATTTCCCGCTGCGGCTCACGCACGATCATCGGCGCGCAGGTATGATCATCCCGACCCGAGTACAGGCACAGGAAGACACTAACTGGAGCAGCTGGGCATGGTTATCCTTGCCCTGATAGTCACGAGATCCAGCACAGCAGCCCTGCAGTCCAAACAAGGACTTCCATTTGGCAACCAAGTGGTTGGTTGGTTCGTCTTGGGTAAGCACCAAGCCTGACTCCAGCGCCAGTTGAACAAATCTAATCCACGTGCAGTTGTGTCACTTCTCCTTCCATTCCTCCACCGACTGTATCCAAACAGCCACTACCTGCACCGCTTGGTGGTCCTCTTCCTCACCTTCTCCCCGACATTCGTCATCCTCACCATTTCCTACGAAGGCCTCTTCTACTTCGTCTTCTGCATCACCCTAGTCACCTGGGTCCGGCTCGAGCATGCCATCTACGTCTACAACACACCCGCGCCCACCAACTCCACCACCACTCCAGAGAAGCCTCGCGCGAATGCCACGGCCATCGTCGAGGGTCACGCATACCAATACCGCACCCTCAGCATCTCCGACACCCGTGTCGCCCTATTCTTCTTCTTCCTCCTGCAATCCGCCTTCTTCAGCACGGGTAACATCGCATCCGTCTCCTCATTCTCACTAGAGAGTGTCGTCCGCCTCATCCCCGTCTTCAACCCCTTCGCCCAGGGCGCACTCCTGATACTGAAAATCCTCATCCCCTTCGCCATCATCAGCGGCAACCTGGGCATCCTGAACCGCAAACTCGAAGTCGCGCCGAGCGCCCTCTTCATGGTCGTGATGGCCATCTCCGACATCATGACCATGAACTTCTTCTACATGGTCCGCGACGAAGGCTCCTGGCTGGACATCGGCACGACCATCAGCCACTTCTTCATCGCCAGCCTCCTGTGCGCGTTTGTTGCGGGACTGGAGTTCCTTAGCGGGGTTATTCTCAGTGGAGTTGAGTTTGGGCCCAGGGCTAGTGCGTTTGGCGCTGCTGTTGCGGAAGCGGTTAATGGTTCGGCGGATGATGTGGATAAGATGGACAAGGCTGCCCAATAGAATAGAATAAATCGTTATGGGATGGGGTGGATGCGCGGTCGTGCGAAGGAGATACGACGCGACGCGAGAGGGAGTCCTAATGATTTTGTACATGTGTGATATAGTTAGATACTGATACTCATATTTTGATTAATATACCGATTACACGGCCCAGGTTCAATACTGACCCACGGTGCCTCCAGCATAGCTCTCCATAAATCCGCGTGTAGGATTAGTCCCGAGACAACTCAGCCCTAGGCTCTCCAATAACAGATAGTTAGTCTAGATGATACGTCGTCCCCATCCATGCAGATGAGATGACATGTTAAGCCGATTGGTCCACAGATCGATCTCCACGGACCCTCGAATATCCTATTTGATATTTTGGTCGTTCTTTTCTTTTCTTTTTTTTTTTGCTAAACGGTTAAGCCTATAACAGACCGTCTCTGTATCTTCTTATCTCACTTCAGGGCTCGGGGGGAGGGGTATAGAGACGCCAGTGCGATATTTGGTCGCTAGCGCCGAGTAGCAGCAGTAGTTCGTCCAGGGATTGAGACCCAAAGACCCCGTTAGCGGTTCCCTCGTCTAGTCTAGGCCCCGAAATTTTCCTTGGGGAGTGATGATAAATGGGTCTATCTGCACTTGGTCCCTCTGTCTGACGTTTCCCGCCTTAATCCAATTTTGTCTATTGGCGTTGGCGTTCCATTCACCCCTATCAACGATCCTAGACCAGATCCAATGGCAACCACAGCAGACACGATACATATCCATGGTGATGATTATGAGGATGAGGGCGATGATGAAAACGCGCCGTTATTGGGGACCACCCAAGTCCTAAAGCCATCGTCGTCGAGATCGCAGAAACTGACCGTGATGATTGCAGCGTCGACGCTCACCCTGGCCCTGGATATTGGATTCTATCTGACTGCCGCGCCCCAAACGAAGATCTTCGAGAACATCGTCTGTCAGAATTACCTGGCTGGTCTCGGGAACCCGGCGGGCATGATTCCACCGGAGGGTATCTGTAAGTCTGAGCCGGTGCAGAGTGAATTGGCTCTCGTGAATGGGTGGAAGGATACGTCGGAGTTTTTGCCGGGTATGGTGACCAACAATCCCAGCATGCTCTTCGTCCAGGCTGATGAGAATATCTTACATGATGTAGGCATTCTGCTGGCCGTTCCATATGGCGTGTTGGCGGATCGCTGGGGACGCAGACCCGTTCTTCTTTTGGGGATTCTGGGGGTTCTGCTCGGGGAGATCTGGGTGCGCGTGGTGTGTAAGTGGTGCTTTGGTTCTGTCTTGTGCCTGTGGATTGCCTTTCGGGTTTCGACTGATGCACACGATACCAGGCATGTATCCCACCGTCTTGCCACTGCGACTGGTCTGGCTGTCGGGAATATGGAGGATTATCGGCGGCGGAGACCTCACCCTCTCATCCGTCGCCATGGTCATGATTGCGGACCGATTTCCCGAGGATGAGATGTATGCATGCACACATAGCCCTTGTCTGGATGACCATGATGAACTGTCCATTTGCTTACTCGTGTCTAGAGCCACGGCCTTATTCCGCCTATCCAGTGCGGTGATCCTGTCGGAAGTCCTGGCTACCCCAGTCAGCGCATACCTCATGACTCGTGATCCGTGGATGCCATTCATGCTAGGGCTAGGGATTTCCACGCTCGGATCATTGAGTGCGTTTCTCATACCGGAGAGCCTAACTGACATCAAATCTAAGACTTCCTCGCCCGACGAGGAAGAGACACGGCCGGACCCGGCTGGAAAGGGCTCCGTGAGTGTAAGGCAGTATATCAAGGGCAAACTGCAGGCCCTCCGCGACTCGATCCGGTTCATCATGGGCAAACCAGCCGTCACGGTGTGTCTGTTTGCGATGTTCGCCACGTCCATCAGCAGACAGTCGACGAGTCTTTTGCTGCAGTATACGTCGAAACGGTTCGAGTGGAGTATCGCCAATGTAAGCAAGCCCCTTCCGTCCTCACTATCCCTCTATCCCTCTATCCCCTCCCCCCGCCAACTACCAAACAACTGAACGAAGCACTCACAACCATCCCCACCCACGCAGTCCAGCCTCCTCATCTCCCTCCGCGGCACAATCACACTAGCAAACTTCCTCCTCCTCACGCCCGCCCTCTCCTTCCTCCTCACCCGGCATTTCCACCTCCCAGGCAAGCTCAAAGACCTGCGCCTCGCACAGATCAGCAGCTTCACCGCCGCGCTCGGCTTCATCATCATCGCCACGGCCTCCTCCCGAGCGATTGTGATCCTGGGCATTGTGGTCCTCTCGCTGGGCGCGGCCTTCGCGGTGTCCTGCCGCAGTTTCGTCACGTCGCTGGTTCGGCCGGACCGCGTGGGCACGCTGTATTCGTCTGCTGCGGCGGTTACGTCCCTGGGCACGGTGGTCTCTGGCCCGCTGTTGGCGTATGCGTTTCGCTTGGGGCTGCATTGGGGGCCGGAGTGGTTCGGGTTGCCGTTTCTGCTGGCGGGCGGGGTGTATTTTTTGGCTGCGGTGGCGATGGTGAGGGTGAGTTGGGGGAAGGGGGAGATTTGTTAGGTGTGGGTATATAGGAAATTGTAGGGGGGTCTCCCTTTCGGGAGTCTAGAGGGGTTCTGAGGTCTCTCTTTTATACAAAGATTTTTTTTTCTTTCCCCTTTTTTCTTTCTTTCTTTCTTTCTTTTTTTTTTTTAAACAAGCCAAATTACCATTTGAAGCCAACCAGCTGCAGCCTTCCTGTTATCCTGCATGTAGATGTCGTTCCATCCTGAAGATTCAGAAAGAACCACGGCACCAGCCAAGGTTGGATTTCCCAAAAAGTGGGAGGGGAGTTCTTCATTTAAGGTACCCCATCAGTCATTAGGGTGTTTCGTTAATTGGGATGTCTATATTTAATTTAATTCAATTCTAGTACGTTCCTTCCACTGCTTCTAAACAGTACGTATGTACTCTGTCTATCTAGATTCTTTCTAGATAGATATACTGCATCGTGGATGGTAATTATGCTCAATTCTATTTTTGCAGTCAGTGGTGGTGGTGGTGGTGCAATTGCATAAGCCTCACCAGTCACAATGCAGCGACTCCACAAATTTGTGGAGTGGAAAAAGAAACCCAACCAAACAAGCTTAAAGTCGGCGGAGGATAATGCAGATGGTCCGGCTGCATTGGAAAGGATGTATGTATGTGTTTACTGTGCACATGGATCAGTAAGTACTACTAGTAGTGAGGTGCATGGTCTGCAGAGTGATGGAAGAGTAAGTAGTACTTTGTCGTGGGCGATATTTCTTCTTCTGCCTTGATGTTGATTGTAGACAGAAGACAAGACTGAGACGGACATCAGACCGAGATAATCGGGTTAGGGCAGAACTGACTGACGATCTGACTGATGGACTGTCTGTCCCCTTTCAACCGTCATGGTCTCATGATATGAGGAGTATTGTTTTCTGATCCGCGATCTGGATAGTTTCTTACTACTTACCAATTTACATCGAACTAGAGAGATAGTTAGTACCTGACTGACCGGCTGGAACCGAAGTGAGGACCCTGGCTGGATCCCCCTGGGCCTGTGGCCTCTTCGACTAGCCCGACCGGAATTGCTGGACGGACGACAGGGAGCGCAGCAATACTAAGCAGCGTCTCCACCCGCCGCCGATGATCCTCATCCTCGGTCTCTCCCTTGACTGAGAATCAGTCTGTAGTCTGTAGAATAGATTAGATATTGACAGTTCTGACAATTGTGCTTTTGTGTCGTTGTACTGACAGACTAGTCGATGCCTGACGCCACCCTGCAGGGCCCATCGGACAGTATTCTCCTGGTGCTTCGTTCCTGAACGACTTCCACTTCCACCCTCCCCTGTGAACTCCGCCAGGCTCCATCGATCGCATCCCTCCATCGGTC